>NW_006402336.1:5028-5751 GCF_000299155.1 Elephantulus edwardii
CTTGCTTGCATGTGATGTCAATGATATTGTTTGATAATTTCCACACTCTGTTGGGTCACCTTTGTTTGGAATGGGAACAAATATAAATCTCTTCCAGTCAGTTGGCCAGCTGGCTGTTCTCCAGATTTCCTGATTTTATTATTTTGATGAGAAAGTTTTATTAATTATCTTAAAGATTATCTTATGTTACTATTTTATTCCCAAGATTGAAACAATTCACTTTATCTAGAAATCTCCTCAATTTCTTCTCTACTTAAAAGTTCTGTAACTATACTTCTTATTTCATGATTTTACATTGAGTTTTCCCTGTTTATGGACTCATTGCTCTGGTTTCCCTATTGGTGACGTAGGGGCAGGAAGCTGCACTGCAATCCCGAAAGCACATGGTTCAAGGCCACCAACTTCTGTGAGGGAGAAGGATGGTCAATACCCTTCTGTTTGAATAACTCCCTCTGAAAACCTGCGTGAGGGTGAGCTATGGATCAGTTCCAACTATTTTACACAACAAACACAGAAGAGGAAGAAAAGACCAAAATGGATGTCAGAAGGGACCCTGAAGATTGCACTGGAGTGTAGAGAAGCCAAAGCACAAGGAAGAATTCAAGATACTAAAGAGCTGAATAGAAGGTTCCAAAAGGTTGCTCGGAATGACAAAGCAAAATACTACAATGAAATGTGCGAGGAGCTAGAGTCAGAAAATCAAAAGGGCCGAACTCGCTCAGC
>NW_006402337.1:0-5587 GCF_000299155.1 Elephantulus edwardii
AACTGTTTAAAAGGGATGTATGGGGAGCTCTGGTGGCCTAGTGGCAAGGAGCTGCAACTACAATCCCAGAGGCACACGGTTCGAATCCACCAGATGCTCTGCCGGGGAAGAAGGGACAATCTCCTCCTGTACCAGTCAGATCTGATTTGACGGTACACTCACACAAAAATAATAAAAATTTTTTTTTAAAAAAGGGATGTATGAATGGGTATTCTTGTCATTACAGAATTCCAAAGTGAAGGCTGCACAGTGGAGTGGACTTGGAGGGGGGGAGGGATTGCATAACAATGAAAGAGTTTTTCTTTTTATTTTCAAGGAGAAGAGTGAATTGGGGGAAGGGAGTGGGTAGGGAGAAAAGTGCAACAATGAATGACTGGAAACCCTAAGTCTCTCTGTAAACTTTCATTTAAATTAATTTTTAAAAAATGTAAAAGAAAAAAGAAAACTAGCAGGCAGAATAGCCCACTCCAGGCAGCTATTACATAGTCAACAACAAAGGAGGAAGAATCAGCACCCAACTCAGCAACAAGATAACAAAATATAAAAGCATGAAAATCAAGGGTGGAGTACAACATGGCAATATGTATCAAATAGTTAGGGTAGTAGGTCAGACACTGAAGCATGCTGGAGCACAAAATGAGTAGTGTATCATCCCCTTAGGGAAAAAGAAGCTGAGGCACAGGTCATTCAAGTGGCTGAAAGTGATCTGCTCATTAACAGGCAAAGCCAAATTAGGAAACCAAACCTGAGAGGGAGAGCAGCTGAGTGGACTCTGTCCAGTGAAGCAAGACTGAGGAAGGGCGGGACTACATGTTAAAGATGGCCATGGCTCTCACAGGAGGGCACAGTTTTGTGAGTCTGTGCAGGCATATAGTACAGGTGTGTATTCAGGAGCCACAGCAAGCAATGCTTTGCAAAATGTTCCACTAGAAAACATGCTTCCTGCTCTTGGCCAGCAGGGATGATGACAAGAACACTACCTCCCCTTTCCATGCTTCTGGTTCCCCTTTGGCCTCTCCATACAGCTCTCGCTCTCTTTTGGGTGGGGTACAGATACGGTTTACTGGAACCAACGGTTTCCTGGAGTAAGGTGTTTTATGAATACAAGGATAGATTCCAAGAAATGAAATTTGGCCAAAATGAACAGCAGGTGTTTGTTTAAGGAGGGTTGAGGACACAGAACATTTCCTGGTACCAAAGGAAAGGCGTCACAATGATAATGTTTGTACAATTAATCTCTCAGGGAAAGATTAAGAGGTACAGAGCATTTACAAGTATTCCAGGAAGCAGAAAGTGGAGCAGCAGAAGTAAAAGGAGGATTTAAACATACAGTGGGCAATCAGATTTATAAAGCTCACAACTCCCACAACACAGGAATGAAGCCCGTAGAAGTTCAATGGAAAATAAAAAGAGTATCATGAATTGTGTGTTAAAGTCACACACTTAAGGTATCTCTGTTATAGCAGCACTAGTGAAGACAGACCTAATTTGGTACTTGAAGATTAGGGTGTTGCTCCAATAGATTCCTAAAATATGAAAGTAGAATAATGAACAGAAGTTAGAAGTGTATCAAGGTAACTAACAGAAAATCCCAGATTTCCTTGAAGAGACTGATGACACCATAGATGTCAAAAGCAATTCTGGTGAAGGCTCAGAAGAAAATATGAAGAGCTGCAGAGAAAATCTGTCTTAGAGAATGTGTGCCATGTCAGCAAGAAGATGCGCTGTAAAATGTGGTTTTGGTGAGGCTTTAAGAGAAAATGATGAATATGTGATTAGACAACAGAAGAGGGTGATGCTTTTTATGCAACAGCAAAGGACTTCTTGAATTCTGTTTAAATGTGAGTTGGTAGAACTTGTGATGTAACAGTGATAGAGTTGTACACCTGACTAATGAGATTTCTGCACAAGATCTCAAAGGGGCCAGAGTTTCTCTTTGTTGCTTACAGTACAATGGAGAGGAAAGAGATTGACTTTTATATGAGCTGTGCAAAATGAAAGCATAACTTATTGATTTGGGAAATTCTGCTGCACAAACTGAGGGTGCAACTGATAGATGGGTAATGAAGCTCAGCAACTTCCACAGCAGGAGACCAATCCACTTAGAAGAGGACAGAGAAGGCACGCGGAGCAAGAGCATTGTCTGCCTCTTGGAGTCTTATAGGCAGGGACAGGCCAGAGGACTACATTTGTTGTCTTCCAAGAAAAGAAAAGCACCACCCTGGAACAACTTGGAAATCAACAGAACTGTTGAAAGTAGTACAGGAAGCAGAGTGAGCATGGTTTCAGAAGATGGGCCTGTGGCCTCCTAGGTTCAAAGAGCTAAGTCTTCACCAATTCTTGCACATGGGGCTGACACTAAGACATGCCAAGGATACAGGGCTGCTATGCCAAGGTGGCAGAACAGAGCCTACTAGGGCTGAAGGAATGAGACTACCACAAAGATGGGCTAAGAGAACGGGCTGCCCAAAGCCAAGGAGACAGAGTGCTGTTCAAGTGAAAAGAGCAGAGCCCGGAGACCTCCATCCAAAATCCAGAGGATACAGCAAACACCCAGAGCCACCAAGGCAGAAGTAAGAGCCTCTCAGAAGAAGCTCACTCAGTCCAAGATGACAATTAAAGAGCACCAACAAGTAGATAGCCTGATGTGCTGACTTGATGTGGCACCTGAGTCTATGCAGTGAGTGAAGGAAGCGGGGATGGGGTGGGTGGGTGGGGCAGATTGCAGCAATGAAAAGACAGCTGTGTACGAGGTAGGGGGGAAGGGCTACCACAGGAAATCCCATAGAGCAGAGGATTTAATTTGTCCTGCTGGGTCTGAACTTGCTCAATGGCTGTTATCTGTTCTTTTCCTTCATTTCTCCCACTTGTTCCTGTTCACCGCTGTACTTTGGAAACAGATACCTTATCATCTAAGTTCCACAGGATCACAGGTGAAGAGAAGCCGTCCCAGAACAGAATGGCTGATCTCATTCACATTTGATTTAGATGCTTCAGGTGATGAAACTGGAGACTTAAGAGTTAATTTCAGACTTTGGAGATGACTTAATAAAGTGAATATGCTTTATATGTGCCAAGGCTATGAATTTGGGGGACTAAAGGTTAGGTCTGGTGACCTATTGCTAAGGCGCTGTGCTGCCAACCCAAAGACATGCAGTTTGAATCAATCAGCAGATAATCGGTGAGAGAAAATTGGATAGTCTCCTTCTGTGTGATTTACTGTCTGAAAACCTGCAGGTAGGTAGCTATGGTTCTAACTCAACAGTCCACAACAACAAGAAGTAATAGGCAAGAGATTTCAAAGGGCAGCTTGAGAAGATAAAGCAAAGTATTAAAATGAAATATGAAAAAAAGCTGAAATTGGAAATAAAAAAGAAAGCACATGTTCAGCGTTTCTCAAAAGGAAAGAACTGAAGAACAAGTACAAGCTTTGAGTTGCAATACTGAAGGGTGAAATGGGCAAATCTTGAATGATATAGGAAGCATCAAAAGAAAGGAGAAGGATTACAAAGTCACTTTACCAAGTACCATGTTATTAAGACCCAATGGTAATAAAGGAAGATGCTTACTTGTGTTTTATTAATTATGTAAAGGCATTTGTATCATGACAAATTTTTACTAACATTGAGAAGAATAGGTATCCCTGCACAGTTAATTGTGCTTATGTGAAATCTTTACATAGACCAATAAGCAGTAAATCTGAATAGTACAAAGGAACACTGATTGCATGGTTTAAAACTAGGGAAAGCGTATGTGAGGGTTGAGTCCTCTCTCCAAACCTATTCAATCTATATGTATGTCAAATCATTCAAGAATTTGGGCTGTATGAAGAAGAATGTGCCATCAGGATTGGAGGAAGACTCAGAAACAACCTGAAACACTTTGAACAAGGTTTGAGGCACTCACATACTGATGAAAATCTGAACAGAATATCCTTCAGTATAGATTACAAATCAACACAAAGAAAACAAAAATTTTCATAAATGGACCAATAAGTAACATACTGAAAAACAGAGAAAAGGTTGAATAAAAAAAAGTTGTCAGGAATTTAATTTCTCTTGGATCCACAATCAATACCCACGAAAGCTGCAGTGAAAAAAAAAAATTCAAACAATGAACTGCACTGCACAAATGTACTGTGAAAGTCCTTTTTAAAGTGTTTATTGGTTGGTTGGTTGGTTGTTTTGGTTTTTTTAAGATGTTATTTTAAGGACTAAGGTACACCTAACCAAAGCAGTTCTTCACTGCCTTACATACATGTGAAAGCTGTATAATAAGCAAGGAAGACTAAAGACACTTTGAAGGATATGTTGGTGAGGAATACTGATTAACCTATGGATTCTCAGAAGAACAAACAAATCTATCTTGGAACAAGTACAACCAAAATGCAGCTTGGAAGAAAGGATGGCAAGACTTTGTCTAACGTATGTTAGGGATGTTCTCAAGAGGGTCCAGTCTCTGGAGAGGATATCGTGCTTGGTAATGAAAAAGGTTAACGAAAATAGGAAGACCCTTAATGAAATGGACTGACCAAGGGGCTACTTGACCTGTGCCAAATGCCACAGAATTAACTGTGAGAACAGTACAGGGCATGGCAGTGTTGTTTAGTTATATTATGAGCTGGAATTGACTCAACAGCACGGTCTTTGATCTCACACCCAAAACTAAAATTATTACTGTGAGTTGTTACTATTGTTTGTTGTTGTCATTATGTGCCATTGAGTTGCTTGCAACCCACAGCGACAAGAGCCCTAAACCCTGTTCTATCCTGCGCCAACCTTATTGTCTCTGACACACCTGTCCCCATTATCCCAGTCACTGAAACAAATCATCTCATCGAGGGTCTTCCTCTCTTGTGCTGTTTCTCCACCCTCCCAAGCATGATGTCCCTCTCCAAGGACTGGACCCTCCTGGCAACATGTCCAAAGTATGAGAGACGAAGCTTCAGAATCCCTCCCTCCAATGAGCAGCCTGGTTTCACCCTCTCTAGGACAAACCTGTTTGTTCTCCTAGCCGTCCAAGGTATATTCAACACTCTTCTCCAGCACCATAGCTCCAAGGCATCAATTCTCCTTCTCTCTTCTTAGTCTTGTCCAGCTTTCTGACACATAGCAAGTAATTTCAAAGAATATGGCCTGGTTTAGGTGCACCTTAGTCTCCATACTGACACATTGCTCTTCATTATTCTGGAGAGGTCCTTGACAGCAGGCTTTCCCAATGTAATTCATCTTTTAATTTCCTCGATATAAATGGACATTTGTTCCTGCAGGCCACTCAGAGGAGGGGTTAGGCATCCGACAAGCTGAAAGTTGGGCAGCTTAGAGGCCAGTCTCAGACCCCTCCCATCTTCCCAGGTAATAGAAGACGCAAAAACCGCGCGACATTCGTTCCAGCCCTCAGGCCAAAAAAAGTCTATCTACACACCAGTTCTACAGGATGCATCACTTATGCTCGGGAAACATTACGACTAAACTTCAGAGACATTGATCCCAACATAAGGAACTACCATCAGCTGATGTGTTTGGAATCACAGAAGCCATGGAAGCTTCATATATAAGTTATTAGATGGAGGGCCGGTTGAAGGGAG
>NW_006402338.1:0-5629 GCF_000299155.1 Elephantulus edwardii
GTAAGTATTAGTTAAAGTGTTGACCCCCCTCTTAGCCCAGTGCCTTGACCCACTTACTTCCCAGCTCCACCCTCCACCAGGATAACCCTTCTCATCTACCAAGTCCCTTCAGAAAATATCTTCCACCCATGATCTGACAGTTTATATCTTAAGCTTTCTTGGCTTCTGTGATTCCAAAAACGTCGATTGCTGACATTTTCCTTTTGACCAGTGTCTCTTAAGTTTAGTTGTGCTGTCTCCATAGCATCACAAAATTTGATGGGTAGAGGGAGGGGTGGGTAAAGATAAAGGAAAGAGGAAAGATCCAGTGTGAAAAACAATGTATATGAACTTTGTAAGTAAAAAAGTACAAAATAAAAATAACTATATAAATAGGTAGATCGATGATAGATAAATAAAAATGAAACTATGTATGAATAAAAAAAAAAAAGCCCAGAACCAATAAACAAGCAACATAATGGTATATAGGAGATTGAAATTGTCAATTATTTTCTTTCACTTGGTTTCCACAATCAACACCTATGAAAGTTTTACTTAAGGAATCAAAAGGTATGGTAAACTGGGCAAATCTTTTGTCCAGGGCTTCTTTAAAGTTTGAAAGAGTAAGAATGTCAGTTTGGAGACCAAGTTGTACTTGACCCAAGCAATGGTACTTTCAATTGCCTGTGAAATACGGACAATGAATAAGTTAGCAGAAGAAATGATGCCTTTGAATTGTGATATTGGCAAAAAGCATTGAAAAATACCAAAGACTGATGAAAGAACAAATATATCAGCTTTGGAAACCATGCAATCTTAGTGGTCCTTAGAGGAAATGATCATGAAAGTTTGGGCATATTTTCAGAAGGAACCAGTCCTTGGGAAAAGACATCACGCTGGGGAAAGTAGGGGGCGAGAAAAATATAGAAAGATCTTCAAGAGATGGATTGACGTAGTGATTGCAGTGATGGATTTAAGCATGACATATTTTGTGAGAATAATAAAAGATAGGGCAAAGTTTGATCTATTGTTCGTAGGGTCTCAATGAGTCCTAGTCAACTGGATAACAACAACAACGGAAGACTTATATTGATTTTCATGTAATGATATGCTGTTAAAATGGCTCACTAAAAAGAAGAAAAGTAATACGAAGGCCTAGGATAGTGTTTGAAGACTTTCTAGGTGTAAATATTCCTACAGTGGCCAATTTCAAGCTGCTAATATGACAGCTCAGAGGAGAGTCTGCAAATACATGCAGAATGCACTTCCAGGAGTCAGTGTGAACTTACATTAACACACCATTGGTGGTGTTAGGTTTTGTTTCACGTGCTAGAACTGATTGTACATATCTACCTTACTTGATTCATCTGTAAAATGGGAAAATATTGAGGATGTAGTTTATTCTTGCATAATTCTGATAGAACCAGAATCAGGATAAATTCAAGCTATCAAATGAATCACTATAACTAAGAACTGTAGCTTTTGATGTGAAAACAATTTTAAATTTAGATTTGAAAAATCACAGACAATTAAAAATTAAGCCCACAGATGGTAAACAACATTTAGAAATGCTGTAATAACACCTCACTTCTCTAACATCATCAGGGAATGAGATGTTTCACATAAATGAATTTTCTAAATAAATAAAACTTACAGATTTAAGCACTGGCACTTTGTAATTTTAACAAGTTTATGTAGAGACCTTTCAAGATGAATTAGAAAATCCTTGCCTTCTGTATTTTTATAACATATATTTGAGTTTAAAAATAATGCGTGATCATTATGTAACATTTTTAAAAATACAGACATAGGGAAAAAGAAAAATAATTTCTAATCACATCATCTAGATGCAACAGATAATAACTTGCTGTTTTAATACTTTTTATTTTTTATTTATATTCATGTTTTAAACAATAAGTATTTTGTAGGAAGCATATGCCATACATTCATTTATAATTTTGTGTTAAGTAACTGTTCTTGCTTGCATAATTCTAATGACTAAATAATATTTCACCAAATAAATGTACTAGGACTTAATATATGTATATTTTTCTCTTATATTGTTTCAGTTTGTTTGAAATTAAGATGTATGGCAGTGATTAACATCATACATTTACATATCATCTGTAGAAATTGTAGTAAGTTTGTAGAAGTGGGATTGTTGTTGTTGTTATGTGCCGTCAAGTCACCTGCGACTCACAGCAGCACTATGTACAACAGCCCTAACCCCTGCTCTATCCTGTGCCAATCTCACAATCCCATCCCAATTACTCCAGTCACTGAATCTGTCCATCTCATCAAGGGTCCTTCTCTCTTGAGCTGTCCCTCCATTCTCCCAAGCATGACGTCCCTCTCCAAGGACTGGTCCCCCCTTGCAACGTGTCCAAAGTACCTCAGACGAAGCTTCAGAATTTTTGCCTCCAAGGAGCAGTCCTCTCCAGGACAAACCTGTTCATTCCCTTAGCAGTCCATGGTTTATCCAATACTCTTCTCCAATACCGTAGCTCAAAGACATCAATGCTCCTTCTGTTATCCCTAGTCACTGGTCATCTCTCTAACACATAGCAAGTGATTAGTGAGTAAAAAAATGAGTGGCTTTTTTGTACAACTTACATACATTAGGAAGCACGGGTGGCCTAGGGATATGACAGAACATTGCCAGTCTCTTCTCATGTGATTTATAGCTTTTGATAGCCTGCAGAAAGGTTGGCTACAGGACAGTTTCCACTCAAGGACACATTAAAACAGTTACATACTTTGGATGGAATCACTGCTGCTCTAACATGTTCTGTTTCCATTTTAAAACAACATGTAAACTGTCATAATTACTCAAATATCATAAAATCTAAATGAGATAACGTAAGAGAAAGAACCTAGGATCCTCCCTATGCTTCCCGCCACATAGGAAGTACTTAGTAAATGTCGGCATAGATCATTGTGGCTTCCCATAATAGCACTGTGTTCCTCATTCAGACGTCGGTATGAATGAGTGCAGAGTCGGCTGCAGGCTCTTGTTCAGGAAGCCAGTTTCCTTTCCTGTGCTGCCTCCATTAAAGTCTCTTTAAAGTCTTCACGTCAGCTCGTGGAGAGGACAGTCTCTGTCATAGATGTTAAATAAAGAACAACTTTGAACTCTGCAGATACAGTGATGCACTTGTGGCTGTTTTTAGTACAAACTTGTTGACCGTTGAATAATGTCCTCTCATCAGTGTAAGAATTTACCATTCTCTTTGTGCCACTTTCATACCCCAGGCAAACATATAAACTGCATCATGATTACTTGTTGCCTGTCACTCTGCCAGACCTTGAGAACAGACCTGGAAGTACTTTGAGGGCAAAGGCGGAGTTGTATTTATCTCTGTTTCTTCACCATTGTTATAGGATCTGCCACTTAAGAAGTATTCAATAAATGATGGTTGCGCCAATGAATAAATAATATATATACTTCTTTTATCAACAGTCTGCTTTTGTTGTTCATATTTTCTTCTATGTGGCATCAGTCTCTAGTCTTTCTTTTTCAGCCTCCCTCTACCAATTATCATAATCTTCAAACATCTTGGAAACGTCTGAGATAATATACCCAGAAGAGAATATTAACTATCATTGGGACAGAAAATTCTTCAAGGAGTTATGGTTGGAATATGTCATAAAATTACTTTAAATGACATTTGTTTGCTTCCTGGCCCATAGATATGTGCTAGGTAACTAAGGAAATCAAAGAGATAAATTTGAATGAATGAGGCAAGTGGATAAATCAGTGTCCAAAGTACTTTGTTACCCAAAAACCTGGTGTGTACTCTCTTCGTTTAATGAATGACGCTATTCCTTTAGTGGTAGTAGTGTTTGACGTATTTGACTTTAAAGGTTGACTTTGTCTTATGACCCTTGAGCAAGGTCTTTATGCACAAAAAGAAAACAGCATGGTTTAAGATATAAAAGATTCTGTTCACTTCATAACTTGGAATTATTTCGCACAGAAAGTGAGCTAAATCATCTGCATTTTCATATTGTGCCTAAACTTGAAAATAAAGAGTTGTATCCATGATCCACTGCAATTGAATTAAAAGCCAGCACATAGTAGGATTCTTTTCTGGGCTTGAGGATATTGGAGATGGTGAGGAGGATGGTGGGGAAGTTTCTGATCTGTTGTTCGTAGGGTCGCTGTGAGTCATGTGAACTCAGTGACACCTTATTAACCAGAGTTGAGGACCTATTTTGACATGCTGTGTGATTAATGTGGGGGAAACATTTACTGTGTGCATCACTTCTTGCTTTGTTGTCATGGAGAAGCTTCCTTCTGAAAACGAAGTTTTATGTAATTGGTTCTGCCTCTTTCATGATGTTGCTGGAGACTCTAAAATCTAGTATGCATGTTATTGCTGTTGTTGTTGTTAGGTGCTGTTGAGTCATAGATGACTTATAGCGACCCTCTGAATGAAAGACTTGAGCACTGTTCATAGAGTTTCTGGAGGCAAGTCTTTTGGAAGTGGATGCCACTCCTGCTTCTAAGATTGTTTTAATTGGGGAGCTCCACCAAACACCGTCCACCATGGGGAACCATTATCACATTTGACACATCAGTGTCACAGTGTTCAGCATCATAGTAACCATGAGTTACCTCTATACGGCAAGTGGACAGTCCAGGGCTATACCACTTAGAAGAATGTTTGACCAAAAATAATTAAAACTAGGCCTGAGGGCCACATAGATTAAAATGATCTGCCTTGGGCTTGGTAGCATAACTTTCTGTCCACTAGGCCAACGTAGCTGTCTCTATGTTGTCCTAGTTTGTATAAGAAATAAAATTTCATTTCATTTTAAATGGATACAAAATTCTAAATAACATGTTATAAGCTCTCCTTACTGTGAGCTGTCACTCCTAGAACTGCGCTTGCTGACGGAGGTTGTATGTGACACCGCAGAGCGGCTCGTCATTCCCCGTGGGCGCTGCTCGTGGATTCGGAACACTAGGGAGGAACAACCTTTCTGTCAACAACACAACGCCCCTCAAAAAAACCCCCAAAACAACAACAACAAAACACAATGCCCCTCTTCCGTTAAGCCATCATTTTTACTCATCTCATTTTTCTGGTTGTTGCTGGTTTGGGCATATTTTACTAAAATTTATCACAATACTTGACATTGCACATAGATAATGCACCTTTAAGATAGTTACTAAAATATGTTTTAAGGAGAGCAGCATGGCCAATTTCCAGCTGGGTCAAAGGCCACTAGTAGGTCACTAAAACAGCATTATTTCCCAGAGAGTCAATTAGCTTCCCTACTCCCACTTACACTGATGACTGTCGCCACGTCTCTAATGGATGCAGGGGAATCAGTCCCAGGACTACATAGGCCGCTGCATATCCGTTGGCCAGTTAATTCTATGTCATTTCAAAAGGCGCTTTGACTTGAAGTCCTTGTGCCAGTAACCATTAAAAGAGTCAAGAGAGTGCGCGCTTCAACAGCACATACACTAAGATTGAAACGATACAGAGAAGATTAACATGACCCCTGTAAAAGGATGACATGCAGAAGATTCAGGAGAGTATTTCTAGGCTAGGTTGAGATTGTTCACAGCTTCAGTTTGCTCGGCTCCACGGTCAACACTCTTGGCACCAGTAGCCAGGAAATCAAAAAACGTATTGCG
>NW_006402339.1:0-479 GCF_000299155.1 Elephantulus edwardii
CGCTGCTTCTGCCTCTCCCTCAGCACTAAGACAGTTGACCATTGACACAGCCTCTTTTCTAGAGCGCGCCAAGCAACCGCGGCCCAGGCTCCGCCCTCCCGGCTAACGCGGCGGCAGCTGATTGGCAAATCCTGAGCCCTTGCTGAACTCTGCTCAAATATAGCGCATGCATGCTGCTTCCTTAATCCCAAGAAGACTAGGTTCTGCCCCTGAGAATCCCTGATGGAGCCTATTCTTTTTAAAAAATTATTGGGGTTTTTTTATTATGGATTGTAATGAAAGTTACAGAGAATTGGGATTTCCATTCATTCACTGTTGCGCTTTTATCCCTGCGCGCTGCCTCTTCACCAATTCACTCTTCTCATGGAAAAGAAAAAGAAAAATTCTTTCATTGTTTTAGAATCCTGACCCCAAAGTCCACTCTACTGTGCAGCCTTGGTTCCGGACTCCTATACTGACAAAAATACCCAATCATATAT
>NW_006402339.1:1942-2384 GCF_000299155.1 Elephantulus edwardii
ATGATAGACAAGATGCTACACAAAACCATTGCATCTTAAGATTTTTTTCCCCCTTTATTCTCAAAGATGACTGGAAAAGAAAGCATTGTCCGCTGTAATCACAAACATACCACAGTATAAACAGTAACCATTCCACTTATCACAGCTTGGTGGGGTTTAAAATTTTGTTTAAAAGGTCCAAGATGACTGCAGTTTTACAAATATCGGCAGGGTGGAAAGTTGCAATCATCATGTGCTTCTGGATATCAAGATTTCTTTTTATACAATAGTCACAGTTAAAAACACCCTGCTGGTAATACATAATTACACTTTATTAAGGTCATAAATCAGCGATAACAATAAAGCCTATACAACTTGTAATTCTATTTAATCACTGACTGGTACAGCTAACATGAGATAAGTGAAAAGTTCCTATGGTTTAAATGAACTCCTAAGACTATGA
>NW_006402339.1:3202-4709 GCF_000299155.1 Elephantulus edwardii
GGCTTGGGGGGCTTCTGGACTGCACTCGGGCTGGGACTCCTATGAGGGGGCTCCTCGGCGGAGGCCGCCTCCTGCTCTGGGGGCGCGACCGACCCAGAGGGCACCTCGCAAGCGCTGGCCCTGGGCGCAGGCTCCTCCGCCTTCTCCTCCGCCTTGCTGGGCTCGTCAGCGGCCTTGCTTCCCTCGCCGCTGGGTGGCTTCTCTGGCACCCCCGCGGCCTCCTCCACCTTGGTCTCCTGAGGGTCACAGCTGGCCGCCCCTGCCTCGCCCGTGCCAGCCTCCTCGCCCGACGCTGCTGCCGGCTCCCCAGCGGCCGCTCCTCCCTCGGCGCCCGCTGCGCCAGCACCCCCTGCGGCCTCGCCCTTGCCGCCTTCCGTGGAGGAGCCAGCTGCGCCTTCGGCCTCGCCGCCCTCTCCTGCCTCTTTCTTGTTCTTCTTGAAGAAGAAACCGCTCAGCTTGAAAGATTTCTTGCAGGAAAAGCCCTTCTTTTTTTGGGGGGGTCTCGTTGCGGGGCGAGGGCGTGGCCCCATCCTCGACCTTGGGTGAAGATGTCAAGGAGGCAGCTGACGCGGCTTCCCCCTCTGCGGCGGTGGACGATCCAGGCTCGGCGGCCTCGCCCTCCGCAGTGGGCTCCTTCTCCGCAGGACCAGCCCCGGCCTCAGCGCCAGCAGCCTCCTCCTTGTCGGCCGTGGCAGGCGACGCTGCCCCGCTAGCACCCGTGGGCTCCTCCTTTTCGGCGGCTGGGGTGCTACGTTAGCCTGCAGCTCCTCCTTAGCACCCGGTTCAGCAGCCGTCGGGGACGCGTCGCCGTTCACCTTCACGTGGCTGTCTTCCTGCCCGTTGGCTTTGGGATGCGATGAGGCCACAGCCGCCTACCCAGCCCTTTCCGCGGCGGCTTCTCCTTTCGCAGCAGCCTTGGAGAATTGGGCACCCATGCTGGCTTCTTCAACAAGGAAACTCAACAGATCCAAAAGGGGAAACAAAGAGCCTCGGGTTTGTGTAACGACGGGGCGAGCAGCAGCAGCGGCAGCGGCGGCAGCAGCGGCAGCACACACACTGGGGAGAGGGGCGTGTCGGGGTGGTGAAGAGGACAGAACAGAACCGATTAAATACACTCCGGGTAAAAAAATTTCAGTTGAAGACATCAAAAAGCAGCAACGCTGGAGGGAGGGAAAAAAAGATGGAAAAGTCGAACCAAGGAAAAGAGCCCAAATGTAGTTTAAAAAAAAAAAAAAGTAATAAAAAAAAATCCCAGATTTGTAGCTGCACTGTAGACAAGAGGAAAATGGAGAAATCTCCCCGGTTGCTAATAAGATGCGGAGTCCAACGCCCAAGTCGATTTCTATCGACTCTTACAGGCAGAGATAGATCGAACATGCAATCAAGATGCATTGATAATAATGGGCGACTGGAACGCAAAAGTTGGGAACAGGGAAGAAGAATCAGTAATTGGAAAACATGGACTTGGTGACAGAAATGAAGCTGGAGATAGAATGATTGTATTTTA
>NW_006402339.1:6518-6964 GCF_000299155.1 Elephantulus edwardii
AGAGCCTATGGTGATGGAGGCAGAAGTTCAAGCTGCATTGAAGGAAATAGCAAAAAATAATGCCACCGGAAGAAATGGTATACCAATTGACATATTTCAGCTAACAGATCCTGCTGTGGAAGTGCTCACCAAGTTGTGCCAAGAAATCTGGAGAACAACCACTTGGCCAACTGACTGGAAGAGGTCAATATTTGTTCCCATCCCAAAGAATGGCGAATCAACTGAGTGTGGAAACTACAGAACAATATCATTGATTTCACATGCAAGCAAGTTTCTACTGAAGTTGTTGTTATGTGCTGTCGAGTCGCCGACGACTCATAGCGACCCTGTGTAAACAGCCCTAAACTCCACTCTGTCCTGTGCCAATCGCACCGTCTCTGACATTCCCATCCCAATTATCCCAGTCACTGAATCAATCCACCTCATAGAGGGCCTTCCTCTCCTGT
>NW_006402340.1:0-643 GCF_000299155.1 Elephantulus edwardii
TTTATTAATTTTCATATAATACCTTTACAGTATGTTTCATTCATATACATTGTTTGGTTGTTTGGTAGTTTATTTTTTTTTCCCACTAGTTTATTTACAAAATTCTAATACAAATTCGAACAAATTCTTTCAATTTCCCTCACCCCCCAATCCATCTAATTGTACAATACAATTATTAACCCCTCTTCTCCCTGTACATCCACATCCCTCTGCTTCCAGCCTCTCCCACCTGTCCTGTATCGTTATACTCATTCTACATAACAGTCTTATACAATATTTGTCCTTGTGGGACTGAGTTGGTTCGCTCAGCATAATGCTCTCCAGTCCCTCCCAAGTTAGATAATAATTTACAAAGTTATTGCTCCTGCATGCTGCGTAGTATTCCACTGTGTGAGTATACCATAATTTCTCAATTCATTCATTTGTGTTTGGGCTGTTTCTATGTTCTTGCAATGGTGAATAATGCTGCTATGAACATTGGTATACAAGGATTGATATATTTTCAAAAAAATTGTTACAATTTTGCTAGGGATTGAGCTGCATCTATAGACTTTGGGTAGTAGCGATATCTTACTAACATTAAACTGACCAAGCCATAAATGTGAGATGCTTTTCCTTCCATTTATTTGAAAATAAAATTTTT
>NW_006402340.1:1683-3837 GCF_000299155.1 Elephantulus edwardii
GACTGGGGTAATCGGGATGGGTGTGTCAGAGGCAGTGCGATTGGCACAGGATAGAGCAGGGTTTAGGGCTGTTGTACATAGGGTCGCTATGAGTCACAAACAACTCGACGGCACATAACAACAAGCAATGTTTTTAGTATAATGAGTTTTTCAATTTCCTGGCTCTATTTATTAAGGATTTTCTTGTTTTAGATGGTATTGTAAATTGAATTGAATTGTTAATTTGCTTTTTGTATTGCTTATTGCTATGAGACAATTGATTTTTTAAATAATTGATCTTCTACTTGTACGCTTTACTGAACTTGTTTATTAGGTCTAATGGCTTCCACCCCCTTAATGACTTCCTTGTGAATAATTTGAGGTCCATGTAGTCTATAAATTAATAAATACAGTTTTACTTTTTGTTTTCTAATTGGGATTACTTTTTATTTTCTTCCCTAATGTAATTGTCTAAACTTGAGTACAGTGTTAAACTTTAGTGGAAGTGTGCATCTTTGTCTTCTTCCTTATCCTAGAATGAAAGTTTTCAGTCTTTTTTGTGTGTGTTAGCTGTAGGTTGTTCATAACGCCCTTTATTGTATTGCAGAAAGTCCCTTCTGTTCCTAGTCTGCTGCTGAGTGTTTTTACCATGAATGCATATTGGATTTTGTCAAATGCGTTTTTTGCCTTAAAGCGATCATATAGTTCTTTTTCTTCATTCTGTTAATGTGGTGTACTCCATTGATTTCTTCCATTCAGACACCTTTGCATTTCTGGTCTATAATTATATAGAATCCCTTTAATATGGTTTTGACTTCAGCTTGCCAGTTATTTGCCATCTATATTCGTGGGAGGCATTTTTCTGTAGTTATTTTTCCTCAGAGTCTCCTTGTTGTAGTTGTTATGTGCTGTTGAGTTGCCTACAACTCATAACGATGCTGTGTGGAATAGCTCTGAACCCCGCCCTGCCCTGAACCAGTCTTACTGACTCCAACACACCTACCCCCATTGCCCCAGTTACTGTATCTATCCATTTCTTCTGTGGTCTTCCTCTCCTGTGCTGTCCCCCCACCCTTCCAAACATAATGTCCTTCTCCAGGTATCTGTCCCTCGTGGCCACATGTCCAAAGTATGAGTTGGCGCTTCAAAATCCTAGCATCCAAGGAGAAACTTGGTTTCAACATCTTGAAGAGAGACCTATTTGTTTTCTTGGAGGTCCATGCTATAGCTCAAGACTATCCTTGAGCACCACAATTAAAAGTTATCAATTCCTCTGTCATTCTTAGTCATTGTCCAGCTCTCTGATGCATAGCAAATAATTGTGAAGACCTTGGCCTGAATCAGGCTCACCTTAGTCTCCAGAGTGACACTGTTGCTTCTCAATACTCTAGTGAGGTATTTGGCAGCAGATTTTCCCAGTAAAATGAATCTTTTGATTTCCTTACTGCTGGTGCCAAGAGTGTTGATTGTGGAACCAAGCAAGCTGTAATTATTAACAATCTCAATCTTCTTTCCATCTGTCATGGTGCTGCCAATTGGCCCAGTGGTGAGAATTTTTGTCTTCTTACTGTTGAGCTCCAATCCATATTGAAGACTACAGTCCTGGACCTTCTGCAGCAAGTGCTTCAGGTCCTCCTCTGTTTCAGCAAGCAAGATTTTTCCATCTGTATGATGTAAGTTATTGATAAGTCTTCCTCCAATCCTGATGTCACATTCCTCCTCACAAAGTCCAGCCTCCAGAAGGATTTGTTCTAGATATAGATTGAAAAGGTATGGAGACAGGATGCATTCCCAACTCACTCCTTTCTTGATTTTGAACCATGCAGTATTTCCCTGCTCTGTTCTGAGGACTGCACTGGCTTTCATATCAAAGTTATGCTGGCCTCTTAGAGCGGGTCAGAATATAAATATTCCCTCTCCTTTGCTTTGGAATAATTTGTGAAAGATTCTTCTTTAAATTTGTGATAGAACTCCCTCATGAAGCCATATGGCTTTGGACTTTCCTTTGTTGGAGGTTTTATAAAAATCTGATTCATGCCCTGTCATCAGCCACAGCCCTGTTGACAGCCACTGCCCCATCGTTAGACCCTGCCCCATCATTTAACTAGGAAGAAACTGAATTTGCACCACCTTCTTGACAAGACTAATGCCAAGAGGTCACTTAGCTGGTGTGAA
>NW_006402340.1:4102-5572 GCF_000299155.1 Elephantulus edwardii
TGCTTGAATTTAGAATAAGGGCAGCTGGTCAGCTCTGAAATTTTGTCACTTAGATTTTTGTAACTTTCTCAAATTGCTTTATAAAGTATAGTTTGGAAAGTTGAGGTATTTAAAGATTGTATGGTTGGATGAGTCATTCAAGAATTCAGTACGAAAAAGTTTGACTTATTTTGTCTATTGAATAAACTTTGACTAATAAAAAAAAATAAAATAAATTGAGTTGAGAGCGACCAGCAGGGAGCAACAACCTTTCAGGAGTGAGCAGAACAGCTGGAATTTGAGTGAGGTACATTGTGAGTTACACTGCTGTTTGCTGGGCCATGTGGGAACCCTTATGCTCAAGCAGGAGGGGGTGAAACAGCTGGAGCTTGAGTGAGGTGGCAGATCCATTTCTCAGTGTGAAAACCAAGGCTTTCTGGTTTTCCATTCAGGTCCCTCTGAGTGCGTCTGCGTGTGCACCCTCCCTTCAGTGTGTGTGTGCACACTCCAACTCCCCACCCCCATGTGCATATATATGTGTGTGCCCAGCCTGCATACATCTGCATGCACTTGTCCTATTGAGGAATAATTATTAGAAGAAAACTTTCCAGGCATAATGAAGAATGAGAGAATAAATATTCAAGAAGCTGAGAGAACACCATAGAGAATAGACCCCAAAAGAAAAACAAGACATATCATAGTCAAATTTGTCAGAACAAAAAATAAGGAGAGAATTCTGTCAGTAGCAAGGGGAAAACAAAGAGTAACCTATAATGGAGAGCAAATAAGTTTAAGTGCAGATTTCTCAGCAGAAACCATGCAAGCAAGAAGACAATAGAATGACATATATTGAACACTCAAAGAACACAACTGTTAAGCAAGAATATTATACCCAGCAAAATTGTCCATCAAATATGAAGGAGAGATCAAGATAATTCCAGAAAAACAGAACCTAAGGGAGTTTGTTAAAACAAGTCCAGCATTGCAGGAAACACTGAGAGATGTCCTTCTTACAGAGGTGCCACCAAAAGCAGAATGGACTAAAGTAACTAGCAACAACACCAAAAAGAACTCAACAAAATGACAGCAATGAAACCTTGCCCCTTAATAATCATACTGAATGTAAATGGTTTAAATGAACCACTGAAGAGAAAAAGAGTAGCAGATTGGATAAACCCCCTAAAATCCATCAATATGCTGTCTATAAGAGACATCTGTAAAGAGAAAGAAAGACTAAAAATAATAGAGTGGGGAAAATATACCAAGCAAATTACAACCAGAAAAAGTAGGAGTAGCGAAATTAATCTCAGATAAGAGAAATTTTATTGCAAAAACCATCACAAAGGACAGGGAAGGTCACTACACAATGATTAAAGGGTCAATAGAACAAGACAGCATAACAATAATAAATATCTATGCACCAAATGAGAGACCTGCAAAATATATAAAATAAACATTAACAAAACTGAAAAAGGAAATAGACAACATATA
>NW_006402341.1:0-5637 GCF_000299155.1 Elephantulus edwardii
AAAAAAAGAGTACCAAGAAAAAAAATGTTTGTCAGATGGTAGTACTTGTTAGTGCTTGTGATTGACTCCACAACCTCAAATAGATCAAAACCTCACTCCCATCCTGTGCCATCCTAACAGTTTGTTGTATTTAAACCCATTATTTCAGTTTCTGCATCAATTCATCCTGTTGAAGGTGCTTTTCTCCTCCTTCGTATTTCCATGCAAGATGGAAGTTAAGGTTGTTTCTGTCAGCAGGACTAGTATGATAAATTTAAAGGTTCACACTCCCCAGCTTCTTGGTTGTCTACGTACATGCCTCCTTCCTAAGTTTCAGGATCCTATTCCTTCTTAACTAATGCCTTCACTTTAACTTCAGATACTATTCTGTTGTTGTGTTGTTGTTGTTGTTGTTGTTGTTGTTATGTGCCGTCGAGTCGTTTGCGACTTAGAGAATGCATGGAAAACTCAAGATGACTTATAGACTTATGCCACTGCTCACAAAGCAATCAGTCTTTAGCTGCCATCTGCAACTATTAGGCTCTTTGGCTTAAAATCTAAAGCACCCTGAGCTTATTTAAGCCTGGTGTTATTACTGATTTAATTATCAGAAGGCACTGAGGAAATAATACAAATAACTGAAAAGGCTTCTGAACTTATATTAAGACTCAGTATGGAATTAAGTATATCATTGCTTATTAAGTCCTAAACTAGAATTTAAACTCTAGTACAAAGCACTCATTTACTATTAGGTTGTCAGTTTGAGCCCACCCAGCTGCTCCATGGGGAAGACTTGGTCACTGACTTCCATAAACATTACAGCCAAGAAAATTTTATGAACTCTTAAAGATTTTTGTTGTTGTCATTGTTAGGTGCCATGTATGACTCATAACAACTCTATGAACAAAAGATCTGAAGCCTGTTCTATCCTGCGTCATGCTCATACTTTCTGACATACTAAAGCTCATTGTAGCAGTTATCATGTCAATCCACCTAGTTGAAGTTCTTCCTTTTCTTTGTTCACCCTCTACCCTTCCCAGCATCATGTCCTTCTCCAAGGAATAGCCCTTTCTAGTAACATGTCCAAAATATGTGAGGTGAAGTCTCATTATTTTTGCCTCCAAAAAGCACTCTGGCTACACCCTCTCCAAGAAATATCTGTTTGTTCTCCTGGCCATCTATGGGATGTTCAGTGCTCTTCTCCAACACCACAGCCCGAAAGTGTCAATTCTTTTTCTGTCATCCTTATTCATTGTCCAACTCTCAGATTCATAGCAAGTAATCAGAGAGACTACGGCCTGAATCAGACACACCTTGGATGTATCTTAAGTATTACAGCCTGGAAACACCATGCGGTAGTTATTCCCTGTTTTATCAGGTCACTGCAAATAGATGTTCACTTGATTACAAATAACCATAGGGAGGAGAGGATATATTTGGATACTTGAGATTGGAAAATGGTGAGGAACTTGTCATGGATTGAATTGTGCCCCTCAATAATAAGTGTCAACTGCCTAGGTCATGATGCCCAGTATTATTTATTTGTCTTGTGTGTTGTAGATCTTAACTTCTCTGGTGTTAATAAGGTAGGATTAGAAGCAGCTATATAATGTTGTCATCATCTTCCCTTCTATGATCTGATGTGATCAATAAGTTATTAGGGGATTAGGATGGAATACAACCCCCTTATTCAGGTTATATCCCATATTCTTTTATAAAAGGAATTTCCCTATGGTATGGCCTACATCACATTTTGCCTTACAAAAGAGAGAAAAGCAAACTGAAAAAGAGATCTTTAATACCACCCAAAAAAAGAACCAGAAGTGGAATATATCTTTTAAACCCAGATTTCTGTGCTAGGGAATTGCTAGAATTAGGAGACAAAAAGGGAAAACTTTTCCATTCAGAGACTACACTGTGATTTTGAATCTCTAGATTTTGAGAATAGATTTTTTATTTTATTTTAATAATTTTAAAGAACAATTACAGAGATTTTGGATTTCTGTCCATTCATTGTTACACTTTTCTCCCTGACCAGCCCTCTCCCAGAGAAGAAATTTTTGCTTGTTAAATCCAAAACAAATACTCTATATGACAGTTGTGCTTTCTCACATGGGGCCACCATAAGGCAGAATCAACTAAAAAAGATTCAAGATATTATTTTAAACAACAGTCCTCCTTTGCTACTAAATTCCATTTCCATTTTTCTTTATCCAGCTGCCTCAAGACACCTCCATCTGAAGGTCTGAATGTCTGTCTAGTAAAAATCAAACCAAACATTGTCATCAAGTTAGTTTGACTTATGGCAACCCTCCATCAGGTTTCTGAGGCTGTAAATCAGAACAGGAAAAGATTGTCTCATCTTTCTCCCATGCAGTGTATTGAAACTGCCAACTTTTACAAGTTCAACAAGTAATTCACTAAGCCACCAATGTTCCTTGCCTATACAGTTGTTGTTGTTATTGTTATTGTTATATACCGTGGAGCTGGAACTAATTCATATCTAACCATCCAGTGAGTTTTCTGAGGCAGTAAATCCACACAGAAGGAGATTGCTCATCTTTCTCCCATGGAGTACCTGGTGGTGGATTTGAACCATGCGTCTTTGGATTGGGAGTACAACTTCTTACGACTAGGCCCCTAGAGTTTTGTTGTCCAGTAGACAACTCTTATTTCATTATTTCAAACCTGAGTTCCCAATCGTTCTCCCAGTAATTCAAATAAAAAATATTCAAGTCATTCATTTCCTAAGACCTTTCTCCAATCTGTCATATGCTTTAGACACTCCATTTGACTATTGTCTACACATACATATGCACTATTATTTCCCTGACTTCATCTCCTACCAAGTTTTCTGCTCAGTCACATTGCTTCTCTGTTATTCTTTTAATATGATGAACACATTTCTACTTCAGGGCATCTTCATTTGCTATTTCCTCTCTCTGGAATGATATTCTTCTACATATTCATAAGATTCACCTTTCACTTCTTTTAGCTTGGTCAAATGTCATGGTTGGACTGGAGATACAGATAGGGGAGCCATGTGCTTACAGATGGTGTTTGAACCCATGGTACTGGTGAGATCACCAATGTGTGTGTGTGTGTGTGTGTGTGCAATTTGTACAGTAAAAAACAAGATGGCAAAGTCCAGAGACCAAAGGCCCAACACCAAGAAAATAAACTCACTAGAAGATGGAAAAAGGAATTATAAAAAGGGAGAAGAACAAAAATAAATCCTACTTCCACAAAATTTAAGGAAGAAAAGAGTTCAAAAGAAATAGTAAACATGAAAATTCTACAGAAAACTTAAGTAATGTAATTTTGGTTAATAATAAGTAATATTAGACCACAGCAAGCACAATTACATTAACATAGTGGGAGTTGAAGCTGATATGAAAGTTGAGAAATGATTATAAGATCTAGAAATAGAAGCTGAAATTGGAGCTTACACATTTGAGAAGCTTGATTTGGTAGAGAAAGGGAAAGAGAAATAAGATGTTAGCAGGTGATAAGGGTATTCTAGTACATAAGAAAGTTTTTATTCTGAATTGTCTGTCTTTTTGCTTTTTAACAGGAGAGAAGCAACAATTGTTTATAAGCTAAAAAATGTAAAGAATGATTCAGTAGAATAAAAATATAAGATTATCCAGTAGATTTTTATGGTGGGCTCATGACAGCAAATATTTGAATATGACAGTAAGTGATTTCAAGAGGTTTATAACAAGTTGGTACCTGAGTTGTTTAATAGGTTTTAAAAAAATGGTTTCCTAGAGCAGAAAGCAATAAATATTGGAGAGTATGTAGAGAGGTGGGAACTCTCATGTACTGTTGATGGGATTGTAAAATGATACAATCACCCTGAAAGACAGTTTGGCATTTCCTCAAAAAGTAGAACACAGTAACTCTGTTATGGCTCAGCTATTCTACTACTAAGAATATACCACAAGGAAATTAGATCTGAGACTCAAAAAGAGATTTATACACAAATGTTTATAGCAGTGCTATTAACCATCAAAAGAACATAAAAATAGTCCAAATTCCCAATTAAAATTTAATGGATTGAGAAATTGTGGTATATTCACAAGATGGAATAATACACAACACTCAGGAGCAATGATTTTGAAAATTACTGCATAACTTGGGAGGGATTGGAGAGCATTATACTGAAGAATTAATTCAATCTCATACGGACAAATTCCATATAAGACTATTATTGCAAAAATAGAAGGATAACTAGTAAAACATGTATCATGTATGGGAACTCAAGGGAGGAAGGGGTGAGACCACAGGGGTGAGAATAGGTAGAGGTGAAAACACAGGGTGGAGCAGTTTGATGGGTAGAGGAAGGGGGAAGGAAATAGGAAGGACCCAGTTGAAAAGACAGGGTAATGATGGGCAAGGTCCAATAGTGATTAATTTTATATAACATAATGCATGAGAATGCTTATGTGAAACACCATATAAAGAATAGCATGAAGCACAATGTATACAAACTTTGAAAGCAAATCCATTGAGAGAGAGAGAGAAATGGTTAAACATTAGACTACCAGCCAAATAACTGGTGGTTCAAAATATCCCAGCAGCACCTTGGATCTGGGGCCTGGTGATTTGTTTCTGAAAGACTTTAGAAGAGCTCACGAAAGCTGAGCATCACCAAAGTTGCTCATGGATTTCTTCCAGTCAATTAGCTAAGTATCTTTCTTAAAAGTTTCTTAGTGTGGCCTAGACTGCTCTTCTGCCAGGAGCACTAGACCACAGCCCCACTACCTAGAATTCCTCCTTCCTCCCAGACCCACCGCCTGGGCCTCTGAATCTACCAGCCATCTCCTGGATGTTGTGTCCTGGCCATCTGAAGGACCTGGCCCCCCACCATACTACCTGGAGGATGACATGCTACAGCCCATTTGAACTGGACCAGGGACACTAATATCACAAATAAAGGCATTTCCTCCCCTTCCCAGAGCTTGAGCTGCCTTCAGCCTCTCGCACTTTGGACACGCCTAGCAACAGCAGTTCCCTGACAAAGAAGTCTGCTAATTCACAGGCCATATCTTTCCTCACCTGAAACAAGTCTTCCTTTGAAAAAAAGATCACAGAGAAACTCAGCAAGTAAGCAACCTCACCTTCCTCTGGAGCTGTGACTTCCTAAGCCAAGGTTTTCAGAGCAAGAGCCTCCTAAGACCTCAAGTATGGAAAAACTCTACAACAGCAATGACATGGAAGAAGACTACGTCACACCCTACACAAACCCAAAACAAGATGTAACCAAAAAAAAAGTAGCATGTAACTATGGATTTCCTGAAGCCAGAAAGTCTGGTGGAACTTTCTGACACAGATTACAAAAGAAAAATCATTAAATCTTTTCAATGGGTGAAAGACAAACTCGAAGAATTACAGGACTTTGCAAGCAAAAACTAAGAGGAACTTTAAAAAAATCCAAGACAATTCAGATAAAGCAAATGAGTTATTAGAAGCTCTGAAAAAACTACAACCCACTCGAAGAAAGCAAACCATCCCACACAATATTCAAGAGCAAAGCAAGATGTCACTCACAAAAGATGACACAAGAGCAACCGATACCCTGAAAGGAGAAGGGGTCATGGAAAATTCTGACACAGAACTTAAAAGAGAAGTGACTGAATATTTCCAATGGATGAA
>NW_006402342.1:0-445 GCF_000299155.1 Elephantulus edwardii
AAGCTTGGAATCAGGAGTGGCATCCACTTCTGAAATGGCTTGCCCCCGAAAACCCTATGAATAGTGCTCAGGTCTTCCGTTCATAGGGTCACTATGAGTCGTTTATGAACCAACGGCACCTAAGAACAACAACCCAAATGGAATGATTTTTATGATTTAAGAAATAATAAAGGCTACCATTCTCATATAAAAAAAGAAAAAAATGAAATAGATGTCAGGGATAAGAAGACACCTCTCACTTCATAAAATGGGTTTTTTGTTGTAGATGTCTATGACAATAAGAGTTACCCTTTGGGAATAGGTGGAGATAAGACTTAGCCGCTCCTTTTGTTGTTGTTCTTTTTATGTGCCATCTAGTCGCTTGCGACTCATAACGACCCTATGTACAAGAGCCCTAAACTCTGCTCTGTCCTGTGCCAATCACACTGTCTCTGACACACCCACC
>NW_006402342.1:1705-3096 GCF_000299155.1 Elephantulus edwardii
TTGGTTAAAATTTTTACAGCATGTACACATTCTCTTTGCTTCTATTTTCATTGTTCATTTCTAGTAACTTTATTTCCCTGACAGTTTTTTGTTTACTGCTGTCAAGTTGTAGATGACTTATAGTGACCCTATGTATAAGAGACCTGAATCCTGCTGTATAACTGTCATAATATCTCTAAATTCATAAAGTTTCCAGAGACAAGCTATTTAGGGGGTGGGTGCCACTCCTGATTCCAAACCTATTTTTATCTGGGAGCTCCACCAAACACTGCCCACAATGAATAACCATCTTCGCGTTTGACAATTCATTGTCACAGTGTTTAGCATCAGACCAATCCTAAGTTAGCTCTGTACAGCAGATTGACAGACCAGTGCTGTAATACTTAGAAGAACACATTTAAAACCCAGCCTGAGGGTCCAACTGCATTAGGCAGGCAGGCACAGATCAGGCAGGGGTGTGACTTAATTAAAGTTAATCCCTTAAAATGTATTTTTTCTCCAAGATAATGTACTCATTTAACCAATGATCAAATCATTGTGAAATAAATTCACTTGCATCTTTTAAATATTGTCATTATTATTATTATTGAAGGACTATTTACAGATTTTGAGTTTGCATTCATGGTTGCACATTTTCCTTCACCCCACTCCCCTAGCCCTTTTTTCTATATACAAGTCACTTGTGCCTTAAACTTCACAAATTCACCAATCCACAAATATAATAAATGATAAATTTTCTACATTGACAACTGAGATGGCATCATCCCTGTGAGAAGAACGTCATCAGACCTCAGAGCTCAATCAGGTCATATAGAAAAAAAAAACAAACAAACATCATTTACACAGATTCTGATTGGTGGTCCTAACTGCTGTAAGAGTAGGGTGAGCTGAGTCCAAAACTGCTGAATGTTCCCGTGGGGGACACCACCAGAGAGACCCCTGTAACACTCTAGAGGGAGAGGATGTAACAGGTGCCTGGTCTGGTTGGGTGGGAGCATCTATCTGAGCACGTTCTCCAGGCCATCTGTGGACAGTTGATTCCCACAGAAATTCAAGTACTGGAGCCGAGAGCAGAAGCTCAGGGCAGGCAAAAAAGCAGTGAGTTGGGAGTCAGGTATTCTACACCCATCTAAGTCCAGATATTCCAAGGTGGCTGAGACGTTTTGTAGCAGAACTCTGAGCTATTCAAGATTGAAGTTGGTCAGGACGACATGATTCAAATCAAGGCACTTTAGGCACATGAGGTCTGATTGTGACAGCGAGCAACATGTGAAGCAGAGAGTTTCCAAGGGGGTGTCCAGGTACCTGAGGATCTGGCCCATGTGTCCTTCCAGGTAAAACGCAGAGGACAGGGAGAGATGATTGAGTTGGTGCAGATGGAGGAACTGAGG
>NW_006402342.1:5220-5637 GCF_000299155.1 Elephantulus edwardii
GACTCACAGAGACCCTATGAACAAAAGGTCTGAAGCTCCCTGGCAACTATCGCCATTTTTCAAAATTCAAAGTTTCCAGAGGCAAGCTGTTTAGGATGAAGATGTCACATCTGCTTCCAAATCTGTCATAGTATGTTATTCTTTTTATATGCCATTGGATTCTTGTGATGTACAGTGACGCTATTTACAGCAGCGTGAGCACTTCCCTATCCTAGGAAATGAATAATGAAAACTAAGAAATTATTACTTTTGAATTGTGCTGAAGACAAAGATTTCTTATCTCATGAACTGCCAAAAGTAAAACATGTCTATTTTGAAGGATGTGCAATTCAGGCGATTTCAGAGGTAATGGTGATGATGATGAAACTTAGTCTCAAACTTTGGGCATATTGTCAGGAGGCACAGGTCTTGAAAAAG
>NW_006402343.1:0-1176 GCF_000299155.1 Elephantulus edwardii
CCATTCTGGACTCTAGGTCTGCTATTTGGCCCTCAGGATTTTCCATCTGCCCCTGGAAGTGTCGTTTGGCCTTCAGGGTGTGCCATCTGGCCCCCGAGAGAGCTGTTCTGGTCCCAGGGTGGGCTGCCAGGCCCCTGGGGTGTGTAGCCCAGCCCCTAGGGAGAGCCATCCAGCCTCTAGGAAAAGACTTCAGGTCACTGGGGTAAACTGTCTAGGGTATTCAAAGAATTTTATCTAAGCCAATTTCCTCCACCTCTTCCCCTAGTACACCTGTAAGTTACATTTCCAAAGCCCTTCTCTTTGTAACTCACGTGTTTGTTCTCTCTAGTTTTGCTCCCTTTCCTATAAGTAACCTTAACACTGAGGTGTTCTCCAGACCTGAACCCAGTTCCAGAGTTGTTGTTGTTGTTAAGTGCCGTCAAGTCCCAGGCGACTTATAGCGACCCTATGAAGTGTTAAGCCCAATCGCGAGAATAAGTACCACTGAAAGTCTCTAATTTTAGATTTGAGAGCTTTATTCACCAGCTGGCCAGGGCTAACTGCCTCTCCCAGCAAACGGAGAACAGTCGTGCCACCGATCTTACTACTAAGCTTATATACCCCTTTAAAGCATGCATCTCTCAGCAAGGTGACAACGTGAGTAACTGAAAACCTTGTCTTTGATATTTAACAAAGAAAGGTGGCTATATGGTTTTTATACATAAGCTGACATCGAGAGTGACTGATGATCACCTTGTCTTTGATATGTTGATCAAAGAAAAGGGCTATATATTTTTAATAAACAAAACTGACATCAGAATGACTAATGATAATCTTGTCTTTGATACTGATCAAAGAAAGGAGGCCATATGGCTTTTATACATAAGCTAATATCGAGAGTGACTGATGACCACCTTGCCTTTGATACATTGATCAAAGAAAGAAGACCATATATTCTTACAACCACATGTTTCTCAGTAAGTGTGCTGGAGGAGAGGAGGTTGAATGAGGGGTTAGAAATATCAGTTCCTGGAGGCCTGAAGATAACCAATTACCTCCTGGGGTGGCCTTCAATGCACAGGACTAATTAGTTTTCCAGAGAGGGTTGAATTTGCTCCCAGAGATGGTCTTTAGTACACAGGAATGGGGGCTTTAAGCAAATAGAAGATACTTTTAGGCAATATTGATAAGGTTACA
>NW_006402343.1:5521-7310 GCF_000299155.1 Elephantulus edwardii
GGATGGTGAAGAGATTGAGATTGTTAACAACTTTAGTCTGCTTGGCTCCACAGTCAACACTCTTGGCACCAGTAGCCAAGAAATCAAAAAATGTATTGCAGTGGGAAAGTCTGCTGTTAGGGACCTCTCCAGGGTACTGAAGAGCAATAGAGTCACTCTGTCTGTAGACTAAGGTGCATCTGATACAGGCTATGGTCTTTGCAATCACTTGTTATACATCAGAAAGTTGGACAATGACAAGAGAGGACAGAAGGAGAATCGATGCCTTTGAGCTGTGGTGCTAGAGAAGAGCATTGAATGTACCATGGACTGCCAAGAAAACAAACAGATTAATCCTGGAAAGGGTTAAACCAGGCTGTTTCTTGAAGGCAAGGATTTTGGGGCTTCAAAAAGATCAATACCAAATTCCAGCAAGATATTGCTGAAGATTTTCCAAAAATGAGTGTAAGAGTACATCAACTGAGAACTTCCAAATGTGCAAACTGAGTTTAGATGAGGACGTGGCACTAGAGACAGACATCTTAGCCAACATAAGATGTATCTTGACCAAAAGCAAAGAGTACTAGTGAAATGTATCTATGTTTCACTGACTATGCAAAGGCATTTAACTGTGTAGATCACAACAGATTGTAGCTAACTTGAGGAGAGTGGGAATTCCAGAACACTTGATTGTGCTCATGAGAAACCTATACTTGGACCAGGAAGCAATAGTCAGAACAGAGCAGGAAAACACTTCTTGGTCTAACTCAGGATTCTATCATTAAGGGTACTATAAATAAGAGGACCTCATAATCTACTTGATCTATTAATTTATTCAAAGTGGAGGATTTTTAGAGGTGTTTTTTTAACATAATAGTTCTATTGTTACAACGTTTTAGTCCAACCACCATAGACTCCAGGTCATGTCTCTTTACTCCTTCAGACTCTACCTTTCCAGGTGCATGTGTTTTCTTGTTTTCAAGTCTGATATTGATGTACATCTAGCTAATTTTTATTAACCATGTATTATGCTTCTTGTGTTTCTCAATTAGCCACTTAAAATAGTTTCTAAAACAAAAAACCACTTAGATATATTCACATAATGGAATATTATGCAGCAATAAAAAATTAGCTTGTAAAATACCACCACAATATAAGTGACTATGGGGTATATTACTGTGAGTAAAATATTGCAGTCAAAAAATGGACAAATACTGTATTATGTTACTGTTATGAAACAGGATTGACATGGAGTAGAAGAGAGAACAGGAAAGGAGTAGAATACTGTACTGGAGCAGATGAAGGAAAGAATTTTTTAAACTGAACGGATGTTTAGGCATTGTATGTATGACAGTTAACAGTCTAGAACAAGTAGTGTATTACAAAGTGAATTGGAGGAGAGAGAAAGATGGGGAATGAAGGAAAATGTGCATCGTTGAATAAATGAAAACCTAATACTTCTGTAAATTTTGTTAAAATCACATTTAAAATATTACTGAAAAAGTAATATATTTTTCTTTTATTTCAGTGATCCTACAAAGTTTAGTTTTGATTTTTCTTTTAAGGAGAATACATTTTCCTCAAGTCGCTAACTTAAAAGTCAGCATTTTAAGTTTGTCAGGCTGTTTTGTGGGAGAAAGATGAGCTGTCTGCTCTTTTAAAGATTAACAGAGTTAGCATTGACTGGAAGGCAGTGGTTATTTTGGATAATCATTCTAGACCCCAAACCCTGAACCTTACCTTGCACTCGTCAATGAGTGGGAGACAGGTAGGTGTAACAGGGGACTTGGTTCTAGGCATGGGCTCTGGG
>NW_006402344.1:0-528 GCF_000299155.1 Elephantulus edwardii
TGGCCATTCTCTGGTCTTTTCTCTTCCCTCTAGATCCCAGTTGTTAAAAGAGGGAAAAATTTAAACAAATGTATAACAAATAATTTTGAACATTAAAATCTTTTAAGTTTAAGGCTAGAAATATTAACAATATCATCATTTCTAATCCAGAAATACATGTTCCAATGCAGTTCCTATTTTTCATATATGGTTTTGGTAAGAGGAATGTTGTAAATGTGGATACATTTTCACTATTCCTCCTCCATGCCATGATATAGTGTTATTAGCATGAGCAGTTATAAATCCGTTGCCATCCTTACTCTAACTTAATTCTTTTTTTAAAAAAAATTAAATTTGTAATTAATTTCAGTAAAAATTTACAGAGGCTTTGGATTTCCATTCATTCATTCATTGTTGCACATTTCTCCCTCCAAAGCCTCCCCTCCATAAAACTACCCTCTTGGAAAAGTAAAAGAAAAATTCTTTCATTATTTTACAAACACTCCCCGAGGTCCACTCCACCATGCAGCCATCGTTCTAGACTCCTGT
>NW_006402344.1:1779-5640 GCF_000299155.1 Elephantulus edwardii
TGCTGATCTCCGGATTCTTGCTTCTATTCCATTGATCTATGTGTCTGTCATTGTACCAGTACCATGCTGTCTTTACTTTTACGGCAGTGTGGTAGGATTTGAAATCAGGTTGTAAGATACCTCCTACCATTCTTCTATTTCAAGAACAAATTTGATACATTGTGTTGTTGTCAAGTGCCATAGAGTCGACTATGGCTCATAGCTTCCCTATGAACAATAGTTCTGAACCTTGCCCTATTCTAGTCAATCCCACTATCTCTGACACATCTGACCCCATTTCCATGGTCACTGTTTTAATCTACCTCATCCAGTGTCTTTCTCTTCTGAGCTGACCTTCTACCTTTTCCAGCATGATGTCTTTTCCAAGGATTGGTTCCTTCTGGAAACACATCCAAGGCATATGGAACAGGAGCCTCAAAATCCTTGTCTCCAAGGAGCAAGCTGGGATAACCCTCTCCAGGACAGACATGTTTTTTTCTCTTGGCAGTACATGTTCAATATTCTTTTCTAGTATCACAACTCAAAGGCATCATTCTTCTTCTGTCATCCTAACTCGTCCATCTCTCAGATGCATAGTAGGGAATTTAAAAGATCATGCCTGGATCAAGCACATCTTAGTCTCTAGTCTGACATTGTTGCTTTTTAGCACTCTAGAGAGGTCCTTGACCACACATTTTTCTAATGTAACATATTTTTTTATTTCCTGACTACCAGTGGCCAAAAGTATTGTTTCTGAGCAACATTATTAACAACTTCAATATTTTCTCCATCTATAATGATAGTATTTATTGGCCAACTGGTGACAGTCTTTGTTTACTTGATGCTGAGACGCAATCCATTTTGAAGGTGGCAGTCCTTGATATTTTCAATATATGCTTCAAAGTCCTCATCAGTTTTGGCAAGCTAGGTTCTATCATCTGCATAACGCTAATTGTTAATAAATCTTCCTTTAATCCTGATACCACATTCTTCTTCATAAAGTCAAGCCTTTCGAATGATCTGTTCTGCATATAGATTGAACAAATATGGAGAAAGGATGCATTCCTGATGCACTCCTTTCTTGATTTTGAACCATGCAGTCCCCCTTTGCTCTGTTTGGACAACAGCTTCCTGGTCTAGGTATAGTCAAGTGTTCTGGGATTCCCACTCTCAATGTTAGCCCCAATGTATTTTGATCTACACAGTCAAATACCTTAGCATAGTCCAAAAAACACTAATAGACAACCTCTTGTATGCTCATCCATGATTCATCTGACATCAGGAATAATATCCCTAGTGCCATAGTATCTTCTAAACCCACTTTATATTTCTGGAAGTTCTCTTTCAATGCACTGTTATGGAGTTGATAATTCAATATGACTTTTGTAGCTATTGTTTGATTGTCATGTAGTTGGTGGGAATATGTGAATGGGGTGTGTTAGTTTATCCACAAGGGGATTGGCTATCTACTAACCCACAAGAGGATTGGCTAGTCTTGCCATTAAATTAAGCAACCCAACAGAAGGAAAATTAGACTTTCCCTTCCAGGGAAGAAAAAACAAGGGAATCTAGAATACTCTTCAGGACTAGAAATTCTTGCTTCAGTAACACCTATGGTTGCAGCAACCATAGCTGAACCACAGACCTGAGGTTAGATGGGCCCTTGGGACTGACAAACTACTGAGGCCAGAGCTTAGAGTCTTTGCTTAAGTTTGTTGGACAACTGGGGATGGGAGGAGGCATAATTCTCAGGACTGAAAATTTTGTGATGCTGGCCTAAAATCATGAGACCCAAGGCTGAATTTCCTGCAAGCACATTTTGGAAGCCAGACTGACCTGGATTCTAATCCTTTGATTTCCCCAGTACAGTTTTGTGTGGTCTGTGAGCTATTGTATTGAATTTTGGACTCAGTAAAGCAGTAAGATTGGTGTTAAGTTGAGTAGAAAGAGCTATGGGAGGATGAGGGACATGTCTGACCTCATGGGAATAGGTTTTGTGTTATTGATGCTATTGATGGGGATAATTCGCATTTGTGAAGTTAGTAAATGTTAGGCATGGCCTTTGCTCTTTTTTCCAAATTAAAAAATAGTTTTAAATTGATTTTTATATAATAATACCTTTACAGTATGTTTCATTCATATACTTTTTTCCCTACTAGTTTACTTACAAAATAAGAATACAAATTTGAACAAATTATTTCCATTTCCCTCCGCCCCCACTCATCAGATTGTACACGCCAATGAATAATTCCCCCTCCCCCCTGCACATCCACATCCCTCTGCTTCCAGACTCTCCCACCCTTCCTGAATCCTTATACTCATTCTACAATAATGGTTTTATACAATATTTATCCTTATGGGACTAAGTTAGTTCACTCAGAATAATGCTCTCCAGTCCCTCCGAAGTTAGGTAATAATTTGCAAAGTTATTGCTCCTGCGTGCTGCATAGTATTCCATTGTGTAAATGTACCGTAGTTTCTCAGTCCATTGGTTTGTGGTTGGACATTTGGGCTGGTGAATAATGCTACTAAGAACATTGGTGTACAAATCTCAGTTTGTGCTCCAGTTCTCATCTTCTCAGGGTATATTCCAAGCCGTGGAATAGCTGGGTCATATAGAATATCTAGCTCTTTGAGGAAGCGCCAAACTGCCTTCCAGAATGGTTGCACCATTTTACAATTCCACCAACAAAGTATAAAAGTTTCTATCTCACCACATCGTCTCCAATATCTATTACTTGCTGCCCTGTTAAACTTTGCCACTCTTACTGGTGAGATGGTACCTCATTGTGGTTTTGATTTGCATCTTATTGCCAGTGATATGGAGCATTTCTTCATGTGTCTGTTTGCCACTCAAATATTGTCCTCTATGAAAATTCTTTCCATGTCTTTTGCCCATTTTGTAATTGGGTTATCAGTATTTTCTTGTGGAGGCCCAAGAGGATTCTGTAAATTTTTGTTGTAAGATTCTTGAGTTATTTTTGGATAATCTACAGTAAGATTTTTTGTTGTTGTTGTTAAGTGCCATCGAGTTGTAGATGACTCATAGCAACCCTATGAACGAAAGACCTGAACACTTGCATAACTTTCATTGTTTCTCCAAGATCATAGAGTTTCCAGAGACAAGCTATTTCAGAAGTGGATGCCACTCCAGCTTCCTTCAAACTTATTTTAAGCGGAAAGCTCCACCAACCACTGTCCACGATGGGTAACCATAATCACATTTGACACATCAGTGTCACAGTGTTTAGTGTCACAGCAAATACAAGTTACTTTTGTACAGCAAATGGACAGATCATTTTGCATATGATATTGTTCAATAATTTCTACATTCTGTTGGATCACTTTTTTGGGACTGGGAATAATATGGACCTCTTCCAGTCAGGTGGTCATATAGCTATTCTCTAGATTTCTTGGCACAACCTAGTGAGCACATCCAGGCCTGAATCTGTTAAAATATGTCAATTGGTATTCTATCAATTCCTGGGGACTCACTTTGGGCTAATTACTTTAGAGCAGCTTGAACTTTGTCCTTTATTACCGTTAGTTCTTGATCATATGCTTCTGACTGAAATGGTCTGTCAGCCAATTCTTTTTGGTAGAGTATATTCCCTTCATCTTCTTTGATGTTTTTGGGATCATTCAAAATTTTTCCCATGGCTTCTTTAAGTATTGTATCTTGAAACTCAAATTTGTTCTTTAGTTCCTTCAGCTTGAGAAATGCTGAGCAAGTTCTTCCCTTTTGATTTTCTGAATCCAGATTTTTCACGTTCTGTTAAGATTTGTTTTGTCTTTCCAAGATGACCTTTAACAACTTCTGTTCAACTTTCAAACTTTATTTTGGCTTCTTGGTGTTCTAGTGAAATACTCGGAGTCTTTTTT
>NW_006402345.1:0-5634 GCF_000299155.1 Elephantulus edwardii
CAATTCCTTCTGATACAGTGACTCTGTGTACTCCTTCCATCTTCTCTGGATACTTCCAGGATCATTTAACATTCTACCCAAAGTATCCTTAAGTATTGCCACCTGTGGCTTGAATTTGTTTTTCAGCAACTTCGGCTTAAGAAATGCTGAGCGCGTTCGGCCCTTTTGATTTTCTGACTCCAGCTCTCTACACATTTCATTATAGTATCTTGCTTTATCGTCCTGAGCTGCCTTTTGAAATTTTCTGTTTAGCTCTTTGATTTCTTGGTTTCTTCCTTTAGCTTTGGCTTCTTGGCACTCTAATGCAATACTCAGAGTCTCATCTGGCATCCATTTTGGTCTTTTCTTCTTTTTCAGCCTTTGTAGTGATCTTTTGCATTCTTCATGGATGATTTTCTTGATATCCTCCCAGAGCTCGTCTGGCCTATGCTCATTGATGCTCAAAGCCTCAAAACTGTTCCTGAGATGGTTTTGAAATTTGAGTGGCATAGACTTAAGATCAAATTTTGGTTCCTGTGGACTTGATTTAATTTTTTCAACTTCAGCTTGAATTTGCATATGAGTAGTTGATGGTCTATCCCACAATCAGCACCTGGCCTGGTTTTCACTGCTGAGTCTTTTCACAAATGTAATCTATTTGATTCCTATGCATGGCATCAGGTGGGATCCATGTGTATATCCTGTGTCTATGTTTCTTATAGAAGATATTTGCAATGAATAAATCATTGAATGTGCAGAACACTATCATTCTATCTCCAGCCTCATTTCTCTCACCAAGCCCATATTTTCCAGCTACTGATCCTTCTTCCCTGTTCCCAACTTTTGCATTCCAGTCACCCATTATCATCAATGCATCTTGATTGCATCTTTTCTCAACTTCCTCAATTACTATATATTATTATAATTATTATAATATCTGATCAATGTATGGTGTATTGTCTGTCCTTTAATCCAAAGCATTTCTTTTTTCTCTACTGATCCTTCAGATGCTTTCTTTTCACCTGAAAGATTGGCAATGAATAAGGAAGACCGAAGAAGAGATGCTTTTGAATTGTAGTTTTGGCAATGGATATCAAATATCAACTTTAAAGAACCTAACAAGAAGTTTTGTTCAAAAGGAATTTAAAGTTCTTCCATTTTTAATAAACTTTTAAGTCTTGTTTTAAATGTCACATGACAGTACCTTGTGACGTGCACTGTTGTTATGGTTAGTGCTCTTGAGTCGACTACAACCCGTAGGAACCCTGTGAACAACAATTTGTACCATCCGCATTATCTCTTAGATGCTCAAGCTTATTTTTACAGTTGCTGTGTCAGTCTATCTTATTGACGGGCTTCTTTTCCCAGGATGAGTATTTTTCCAAGATGCCATTTTTTACATTATGCACAATTCGATGAGATAGTGTTTCACCATCCTTGCCTCTAAGGTGCAGCCTGGCTATAAGTAATTGAAGACAGCTGGCTTGTTCTCCTGGCAGTGTGCGACATAGGTAATACTCCTTGTAAAGGCGTCAGTTCTTTAGATCTTCCTGTTCAACTTTCAGATGCGTAATAAACTACTAAAAATACCATAGTTTGGATGAGGTATTCACGAGTCTCTAAACTGAAATCATTTCTCTTTGCAACTTTGGAGAGGTCCTTAACAGTAGATTTTGGCAATGCAACATGTCTTTTAACTTTTTAAAAATTTGTTTTTATTTGGCATCGACAAGCACTGTGGCAATTGGACAATTAAAACAGACATGGGGCGGGGGAGGAAGAAGAACAAACTGGGGAGGAGGGTAGAGAAAACAGTGCAACAATGAATGCGAACCCAAAATCTCTGTAAATGTTCACTAAAACTAATAAAATTTAATAATAATTAAAAAAATTGTTTTTCTTTTTATTGGGTTGGATACAAAATTTGTAAACATTGAGTGTTGTTACCATGGCTGTTGCTTGTGGATCCAAGTAAAAGGAAATCTTTGACTGTGGGAAGCCAAATTTCATACTAAATATGTATATGAAACCAAATGCTGTAGAAGGATACGAGGGAGGCTTGGACACAAGCGGAAATTTACCCTGAAGCACAAAGGCAAAGCTTCAATGTTTACAGGAGTAGACACTAAGGCAAACCTTAAGCATTTACAAGATTCTTATATTGTGTTTGCTAACTCCTCCCTCCTGATGCATAAGCTTTTCAATAGAAAGAGCTTAGCTTCTTTTGCATAGAATTCTCTTTTTGATTCACTCCCTGGCAATTTTCAATAAAGGCACAGGGAAGCTGAGACCAGCATCAGTTGTTCAAGAACTGTTCACCTCTTTTTAATTCTTGGTGTTCTGCCTTGCTATTAATACTTATTAATATACTTTACCCTTGGTCTACAACAATTGACAACTTCAATCTTTTCTTTATCTGTCATGATATTGGGGCTCAGGTGACCTAGTGGCAAGGAGCTACACTGCAATTCCAAAGTCGCACAGTTCGATGCTACCCGCTGCCCCTTGGAAGGGGATGAGCAGTCTCCTCCTGTGTGATTAACTGCCTCTGAAAACCCACCGCCAGGTCAGCTGTGGGTAGGTTCCAATTCTATGGTACACAACAGCAATCATGATATTACATACTGGATAGTTTTCCTTGATGTTGATACATAATTTACATATAAGGCTACAATCTTACATCTGTCGCAATAAGCATGTCAAGTCCTCTTCACCTTCTGCAAGCAAGGTTACATCCTGGGCATGCTGCAGCCTGTTGGTAATTCTCCCCCAATCCTGACTTCACGTTTCTTTTCATGTAGTTCAGCATCTTAAATGATTTGCTCAGCATACAGATTAAATAGGTGCAGAGAAAGGTTATAAACCCCGCACACTCCTTTCCTAATTTAAACCCTGAAATATTCTCTTGTTCTGTTAGGATAACTGCTGTTTCAGCTATGTTGCAGTTTCACATTACCACAGCTAAGTGTTCTGGAATTCTCATTCTTCTCAGTGTTAGCCATAATTTGTTATGATCTACACAGTCAGTTGCCTTTTCATAATATATAAAACACAAACATCTTTTTTGAATTCTCTACTTGAAGCCAAAATTTATGTGTCATCAGCAATGATATCTCTCATTTCTTGACTTCTTCTGAATCCACCTTGTGTTTCTGGTAGTTCCTTGTGGATATTAATGTTATGTCATCAGTGCTGTTGTTAGGTGTCATCACATTGCTCCCTGTCTTTATGCCTTTTCCATCTGTATGCAGAGCAGAGCATTGAGAGGCTGGACTTTATGAGGATGAATGTGGTTTCAAGATTGGAGGAAGACTTATCAACAGCATGTGTTATGCAGATAATACAACCTTACTGCTGAAACTGAGAAGGACCTGAAGCACTTGCTGCAGAAGGTCAAGGACCGTAGTTTGCAATGTGAATTAAAGCTCAATATCAACAAAGCAAAGATTCTCACCACTGGGCCAATTGGAAGCATCATGATGGATGGTGAAGAGATTGAGACTGTTAATAGCTTTAGTTTGCTTGGCTCCACAATCAACACTCTTAAAAAAAAAATCAAAAGATTAATTGTATTAGGAAAACCTACTATCAGGGACCTCTCTAGAGTGCTGAAGAGCAAAAATATCAGTCTAGAGACTAAGGTGTACCCGATCCAGGCCATGGTCTTTGCAATTCTTGCTATATATCAGAGAGCTGGACAGTGACTAAGGATGACAGAAGAAGAATTGATGCCTTTGAGTTGTGGTGCTGGAGAAGAGTCTTGAACACAACATGGACTGTCAAAAGAACTAACACATCTGTCCTGGGGAGGGCAAAACCAAGCTGTTCCTTGGAGGCAAGGATTTTGAGACTTCATCTCACATGCTTTGGACGTGTAGCCAAGAGGACCTTCTCTTCGGGGGGGGGTAGAGGGGGAATAGCATGCTTGGAGGGGTGGAGTGGGACAGCTCAGGAGAGAAAGACCCTGGATGAGGTGATCCCTTAGGTATGTCAGAGACACTGAGATTAGAGATGACTCGAGATGGAGCAGGGTCCAGAGCTATTGTGCAATGAGTTTAATCACTGAGCAAAGAGTCAGTTCGGTGGTGCATAACAACAATTTTATGTCGGTTTGCATACAAAATTCACTTACGTTCACACTTTTATTCATTGACATTTTATTTCATATAATCATTCCCATACATCGTGTTTTATAAAATTAGTTACCATTGAACTAAACTCACCGTTACTTCATCTTTTAAGATCCCTAATGGATTTTTCCCATTTCCTTTACCCCCTCCCTCAACCCACCAAATTGTGCCACCCTGTTATTTACCCCCTGCCCACCCTCAGCCCTCTGCTTCCATTCCTTCCCTTTGGGCCCTCTGTACATGTTTGTTAGTTATCCTTCTGTTTTTACAATAATGGATTGAGAAATTATGATACATTCATACAGTGGAATACTACACAGCACTCAGGAGCAATGATTTAAAAAAAACACTGCATAACTTGGGAAAGACTGGAGAGCATTATGCTGAGAGAACGAAATCTCTTAAGGACAAATACTACTTGAGACTATTACTGTAAAATAGAGTCAGACACACTTTTTTTCACTCACTTGCTCCCTTAGACTCAGAACCCACTGCTAGCTGAGTCAGCGGGTTTTTGAGGCTGTAAATCGCACAGCATAGACAGGCCATCTTTTCCCACTGAGTTATAAAGGTTGACTTGATCACCTGGACAGGAGCAGCCTTTGGTTTAGCTGTGAAACCCTTGAAGGTTGACACCATCTCACCAGAACTCCCCTTCAGTGCCTTCGTTATCTTGTAGCATCTGAAAGGTTCTGGAGAGGAGATTTGCCCTCTGCAATGTGTTGTTTCATTTCTTGACTGTGGTTTCCATGAACGCTGATTATAGACACAAGTAAAATGAATGTATAAGAATTTTAGAGGCATCATCCATATGAAAAATTAGATTTTTAAGTATTTCTATTTTTACACTTACTCTGTTAATATGTAAAAATAATAATCATCATGATGGTGAGTTTTGCTATCACATCTCTACGTTAAGAAGACAATTATCACAACTTGAGCTATAAATGTTATCATGATAGAGAAAAGATTGAACCTTCAATCGTTTTGTTTTACTTGAATGTACAATCATCACCAATTAAAAGGCGTTATTGTTGTTAAGTGCTTTTGAGTACAAGTCATAGTGACTCTGTGAACAGCAGATCTGAGTTCTGTCTCGTCCTGTGCTATTCTACTCATCTCTGACACCCCGTAGCCCATTGCTGCTGTCCCATGTAGATCCATCTCATTGAGGGTCTTCCTCTCTTTTGCTGACCCTGAACTTTTCCTAGCATGATATCCTTCTCCAAGATATGGTGTCAACTTCAAACCATGATCTTTTTTGTCATCAGATAAGCATTTAATAATTGTTCCACCAGGGTTCTTTGTCACTGATATATCACCCTTTAAATTTTGTATGTTGTTGTTGTTGTTGTTGTTATGTGCCATCAAGTCACTTGCGACTCATAGCGACCCTACGTACAACATCCTAAACTCTGCTCTGTCCTGTGCCAATCGCACTGTCTCTGACACACCCACCCCGATTACCTCAGTCACTGAATCAATCCACATCATAGAGGGCCTTCCCCTCCTGTCCTGTCCCTCC
>NW_006402346.1:0-2480 GCF_000299155.1 Elephantulus edwardii
TATTATGCATTGGAATCAACTGAATGGCAATGGCATTTGTAGACTAGGCATTATGCTGTTTTATCTGAATTATCTAATTTATTTAGATTATCAATGCTCTGGTATTAATAGAGTTTTTGAAGCCCTGTTCTTTCAAAAGTGAATGACCAGTCTTGTTTCTTCATCATTCTTCATCTGGAGGCTCTACTGAAACCTGCCCACCATGGGTAACTCTGCTGATTTTTGAAATACCAGTGGCATCACTTCCAATCTCATAGTAACACACAAACTACCATATTATAGTAGACTGCATGGTTTAAAATGAGATAAAGTGTGTATTAGGGCTGTATCCTTTTCCCATACCCATTGAATCTGTATATCATGTAAATAATTTGAGAAGCTGGGCTATATGGAAAAAATAAAAGAATGTAGCATCAGAATTAGGAAGATTCAGCAGCAGCCTGAGTTATGCAGATAAAATGACCTTGCTCGCAGAAAGTAAACAAGAATTGAAGCATTTATTCATGAGAATGGAAGACTATCATGATCACAGTGCATGATATCATAACATTAAGAAGATAAAAATCTTCACCAGTGCATCAAAGGGGAGCTTCAAAAGAGGTGGAGAAAGACTGAAGTTGTCAAAGTTCCACTTTACTTGAATTCACAATCAACAAGTGCTAAAGTGTAAGAATTTCATTCTGAAGATTAAGGAGTGCCTGATCTAAGTCATGGTGATTCCAGCTCTTTCCTTTGTATCTAAAAGTTGGACAGTGAGTAAGTATGACACAAGATGGTCAACCTGAAGTAATAAAATGATCAGACATTATATATATTTCCATTAACAATCTGGAACAGGAAATGGGCTCGAGGAGGAAAGAGGAGAGAACTTGTGGTGAGGATAGGCAGGGGGAAGTCATGGGTCACACAATTTGGCGGGCGAGGTGGCAGTGTGACGGGAATTGGAAAGATTACCTGGAGAACTTAAAAGGTGGGTTAATGGTGATTAATTTTATAAAACACAATGTATAGGAATGATTTGTATTAAACACAGTGGAATAAAGGACAGCGTGAAACACAATGTATACAAATTTTATATGCAAACCAATATAAATTTTAAATGTGGAAAGAAAACAAAAAATAAATCGTCACTAAAAAATAAATAGAATGCCCACTGTTTCACCATGAGGGGAAAAAAAAAAATAGAACTGATGCCTTTGAGTTGTGGCACTGGTGGAGAGTATTGAATATCATGGACTGCCAAAAGAACAGGTAAATCTGTCTTGGAAGGAAGTGCAACGAGAGTGCTTCTTAGAAGCAAAGATGGTGAAACTTCATTTCACATAATACATTGGGCATGTTGTCAGGAGGATCCAACTTTGGGAAAAAACATTATGCTGAGAAAGCTAGGGGGTTAGTGAAAGAGAGAAAGATCCTCACTGAGATGATTGGCATGTTGTCTGCAATAGTGAGTTTGAGTATTTTGGACGTTGTGAAAACTGTGCAAAATAGGGCAAGTTTTTATCATTTGTATGTTGTTGTTGTTGTTGATTGCCTTCGAGTCGAGCATGACTCATAGCGGACCCTATGTACAAAAGGCCTGAGGCCCCTCTACAACTATCTATATTTATCAAAGTTCAGAGTTTCCAGAGGCAAGTTGTTAAGGAAGTGGATGCCACTCCTGCTTCCAATTAATATAGTCATTATAGATTGTAGTTCACTCAGTGGCACCTAACAATAACAATTTAGATTATTTGCATTTTTAAAATGAGGATCTGAAATGAAGCTGATTATAAATGTTATATGCCTGGTAAGGACTGAACTGAATAACTAGCAGTCCAGAGAGGTTAGATTATTTTGCAATAATAAACAGTCTCATTATGTCAGTGATTCATTATCACAAGATTTTATTTCTTCCTCATGGTACATGATCATGGCAAAATGGCTCTAGTTCTCCTTCATGTTAACTTTGCTAGGAGACTCAGGCTCATAAATCTATCTATCTCTAAGTATAGTTCTTTTAGGTTTACTGTAGAGAGATGAATAGACATACGACAAGTGGTGATGTACTACCTCTTAGTGTTCCTGTCCAGGTTTGGAACATGTCACTTTACTCACATTTCAATAACTAGGACAAGTCAGACAGAGCCGTCATGATGGTGGGTGAGTATTATCTTAGGGAGTGGTAGGGGATAGTTTTGAATAATAACACAGTCTATCACAGACTACTGATCCTTCTTCTCTGTTGCCAACTTTTGCATTCCAGTCACAGATTATTATCAATGCATCTTGATTCCATCTTAGTTCCATCTATCTCCGACTGTAAAAGTTGGTAGAAATCATCTATTTCTTCTTCTTTGGCTCTGGTTGTTGGTGCATATATCTGAATGATAGTGAATATATCTGAAAAATCAGTAGTCGGAAAACATGGGCTTGGTGACAGGAATGAAGCTGGAGATAGAATGATTGAATTTTGTAAAATCAATGACTTATTCATTGCA
>NW_006402346.1:6010-6651 GCF_000299155.1 Elephantulus edwardii
TTAGGGCTGTTGTGCATAGGGTTGCTATGAGTCGAAAACGACTCAACAGCATGTAACCACAAACAACAACAAACATCACAGACTAATTTGTATTTGGCTGAGCTTAGAACCTATAATCAGCCACTGTTCTATAGGTCTTCCCAGTAGATATTTGTTTATGAATAGATACTACCAATTGCATTGCAATTTTTCTAGGCTTTCCAAATAAAATTTTAAATTGTGAGAATATTTAAGGAAAACCCTACATAATGGAAGAAAGGCCATACTGGAGAAGGATGTGTGTATCTTGTGATTTAGGTAATGTTTCAATATTTTTTTTCAAGGCCGTTTCTTGACACATTTAGTAATCATTGCAAATAAAAAATTTAAGTGTTACTTATTAGCTTATATGAACTGAAGTGCTTGCTGCAGAAGGCCAAAGATTGAAGCCTCCTATATGGACTGAAGCTCAACATCAAGAAAACAAAGATTCTCACCACTGGGCCAATTGGTAGCATCAGTATGGATGATAAAGAGATTGAGATAGCTAAGAGTTTTAGTTTACTTGGCTCCACAATCAACACTCTTGGTAACAGCAGCCAGGAAATCAAGAGACAAATTGCATCAGGAAAGTCAGCTGTGAGGGACCTCTCAAGAGTACT
>NW_006402347.1:0-2453 GCF_000299155.1 Elephantulus edwardii
GCCCAGAAGGTGGGCGCTGTTGCTGCTGCTACCTCTTAGACAAGGAAAAACGATTCAAAAGCCAAATAACTCCCTTCCGGATTTCAGCTCAGATGAAGACTTCCTCGCTTGTCCTATGGACCTCAACATCAAGAACTACAAATTGCAAGTTTAATAGGTCATTTTGTATCAAAAGGTCAATTATGAAACATCTAGAATTTTTCAATTATATAACTATTGTCTGGGTTCTGCTGTAGCCCAGGAAAATTTTTTTTCTATTGTGGGTTTTGGTTTTTCCACCCCCCAAAAAAAGTGATTTTATTTGATGTACCCAAATCTTAATAAAAAAGAAAAATCCATAAACTGAAAAAAAAAAAAACCAAAAAAACCCCAATCTTGCTGGTTGAGAGTAAAGAGGACTTGAAGTACTTGCTGTAGAAGATCAAGAAGTACAGCCTATGGATTGCCTCCCAATTTCAAGAAAAGGAAAATCTGGGGTTCTTTTTTGTTGCTGCCCTCTTCTCCCCCAAATAGGCAACATCATGATAGATGGAGAACAGATTGAAGTTAACAATAATTTTGTCTTGCTTGATCCATAATTAAAATCCTTGGTGTTAGTAGTAAATTAAAAAAAGGGGGCAGGAGAGAGAGAGAGACAGAGACAGAGACAGAGACAGAGACAGAGACAGAAACAGAAGGAGAGAGACTTATTGCATTGGGAAAATCAGTTGTTCAGGACCTCTCCAGAATAATAAAAACCACTGACATCAGTTTAAAGACTCAGGTATACCTGATTCAAGTCATGATCTTCTCAATTACTTATGATGTATTTCAAAGTTGAACAATGACTAAGGATGACAGAAGAATCGATGTCTTTGAGTTGTGGTATTGGAGAAGATGGCCAAAAACCAAACAAGTCTGTCTTGGAGAAAGTGAAAACAGAAATGAAGATGGTGAAGCTCCATTTCACATACTTTAGGTATGTTGTTAGAACGGGTCAGTTATTGGAGAATGACATCACATCATGTTTAGAAAGGTGGAGAGTAAATATAGAAAAGGATGATCTTCAATGAGATGGAATGACACGTAATTGTAGTGATAGACTGAGTGTGCATACACACACACACACACACACACACACACACGTTTTTTTCCAGCAAATTATAATACAGGAATAATAACTCTAGATGGAGGCATATGATTTTAAGATATTTTTGAGTTGTAATTTTTAATTTAATTGTTAACTTACAATAACACTTCTATTTTTTTCACTTGTTTGAAGAAAATAAAATCTTCCTTGTAACATCCATGAAGGCTAGCTTGACTTGTTGATTCCTTAGGCTGTAAATATAAGGATTCAGCATGGGGGCTACTGAGGTGTTTAACACAGCTACACCCTTGCTCAAAGACACCCTGTCTTTTGCTGATGGATTAATGTACATAAAAATGCAGCTGCCATAAGAAATGGATATGACAATCATGTGTGAAGAACAAGTGGAAAAGGCCTTTGTCCTTTGACTAGTAGAAGGAATTTTCAAAATTGTTCTGATGATGTATATGTACGACATAATTATTAATGCTAAAGTGAACATTAAAGTAAAAACAGCACAGGAAAATCCTGCTAACTCTAGGAACTTTGTGTCTGAGCAAGAAAGGTGTAATAATGGGAAGTAATCGCAGGTAAAGTGGTCAATAACATTAGACCTACAGTAGTCAAGCCGGATGAATAGCATGAGTGATGGGAATATGATTAAGAATGAAGCTAGCCAAGATAAAAAGACAAGCAGTATGCACACTCGATTATTCATGATGGTCATATAATGCAAGGGTTTGCAGATGGCCACATAGCGGTCATAGGACATGGCAGCCAGAAGGTAAAATTCAGTTACTCCCAGGAGAATGAAGAAAAATAACTGAGCCATGCAATCACTAAAGGAAATAGTTTTATCTCCTGTAATAATGGTGCTCAAGAACTTGGGTATACTGACAGTGGTGAATGAAACTTCTAATAAGGAGAAATTCCTTAGGAAGAAATACATGGGGGTCTGGAGGTGGGGATCCAACAGAGTCAAGGTGATAATGGTCAGGTTCCCAGTGATGCTGAGCACGTAGGTAATGAGCAGAAAAACAAAAATCACTACCTGAAACTTCGGATCATCTGACAATCCCAAGAGGATAAACTCTGTTACTTCTGTAGAGTTTTTCATTTTGTTATTTTTTATTCTTGTATGAAATCTGTAGAAGAAAATGCAAAGAATACAATATGTATAATATAAAAAATCAAATGTGGCAATGAGTGACTCTAAAATTTTAAAACTGCTGTGGAGTTAAATTTACACTGTAGCTCTCAATTATGTTTTTTAATCTTTTCTCCCCATCTGAAGCAGATCACTGTAGTTAATGTTCTATTATTAAAGATAAGAAAGGCATCTGAGTATAAGTACAGAACAGTTAAGATTTGTATGTGAAGGAAA
>NW_006402347.1:3078-3816 GCF_000299155.1 Elephantulus edwardii
TCCAACTCTCTGATGCATAACAAGTGATTGCAAAGACCATGGCCTGTATCAGGCACACCTCAGTCTCCAGAGACACACCATTGCTCTTGAGTACTTTAGAGAGGTCCCTAACAACAGACTTTCCCATCACAATACGTTTTTTTATTTTCTGGCTGCTGGTGCCAAGAGTGTTGACAGTGGAGCCGAGCAAACTGAAGCTGTGAACAATCTCAATCTCTTTGTCATCCATCCTGATGCTACCGATTGGTCAGCAGTTTACGTGCTTGGCATCACAGGAGCCAAAAAAAGCTTCAGACACAAGCTTTCAGGTCATGGGTCGGACAATGGGAGATTAATTCTGAAGGCAGTTGGCAGAAGTGAAGGGGTATACTGGTGGAGGGCGGAGCTGGGAAATAAGTGGGTCAAGGCACTGGGCTAAGGGCAGGGACTACACTGTAACTAATATTTAACTCCACAATGAGGGATTTATCTTTCATTGCTCCACAAATTGTTGTCTGTCAGATACTCCTAAACATTCGGATTAAGACAGACTAGGAAGAAGGATTGGCCATCCACTTCTGAAATAGCAGGCCTCTGAAAACTCTATGTACAACACAACGCAGATAGACGAACAGAAAGGGCAACCTAGGTAGAACTTTCAAGCATGGAAATACAAAGAAAGAGGAACAGTTGTAAGCAGACACTAGTGATTGGAACATGGAATGTGAGAACCATGAATGTAGGAAAATTAGAAATTGT
>NW_006402347.1:3916-5678 GCF_000299155.1 Elephantulus edwardii
GATCATGTGATATATTATTCTGGAGATAAAAAGGTGAGGAAAAATGCAGTTGCTTTCACATAGTTAAAAAAGAAATTTCTAGAGCCATCCTGAAGTACAACATTGTGAGTGATAGGATTATATCCATATGCTTACAAGTTTAAAGAGAGGTGTATCTAATTCACGCGATGGTCTTTTTAATAGATTGCTATGCTTCTGAGAACTGGACAATGAATATGAATGAGAAAAGAACTGTTATCTGAGATGTGATGTTGGATAAGAATAACGAATATTTTATGGATTACCAAAAGAACCACCAGATAGGTCTTGGACATATACAGCCAGAATGCTCCTTAAAGACAATAATGGAGACATTTCTTGGAAATGTCTAATCCTTGGAAAGGGACATCATATTTGGAAAGGTGGAGGGTCAATGAAAGAAAGAAAGATCCTCAATGAGATTTTTAGACACAGTAGCTGCTGAACGGGCTCATTTACAGAAATGATAAAGATGGCACATGACGGACAGAGCTCAGATCTGTTGTTTATAGGGTTGCTATGAGTCATACTTAATGGCACCTAACAACAACAATATCATATCAACAGAGCAACTTAGAAAAAACATTGTTTCCTTTTTTAAAACAACAATAATAATAATAATATATATGAAATACAAATTAAAATGCTCTTTACAAACCAAATAATTACTTTATCATATTATTTGTTCTGTGTATTTTATTAAATAGTAAAGCTTCTATTTTTACATGAGAGAAATGTCTGTAAAATATAATTTCACAGTATCGATTTTGGGTTCCTGATTACATAGTGTAAATCATATATTACAAAATTGCCTTCCTTTTAGATTCTGTTCTCTTAAAGAGCCAGAGCTCCTTTATCATTCATTTCATTGTTCAGCAAATAGATTTTTTTTTTAATTTGCTGATAATTGTAGCTAAAATGATGGGTGGCTAACTTGTGTGTAGCACAAGAAAATAACTATTTCTTTTTGCTATTTCTTGCCCACAGGAGAAAATACGCTTTTGAATGTCTACAAAAGGAACAGACATTAAAGGACATCACTTATATACATTATAAACATGCCTAACATAATTCAAATGTTGCTACATATTTACAAAATAAAATGCATTGTCAATTCATATTGCTGTTGGTTACTCTGCAAAATTTATTTCATTCCTATGTACAAGGGAAAAAACTGGAATTGGCAAGTACTGTGTTACTTATATTTTTAAAACAATAAAAATAGAAAGTATTATTCTCAATTAACAACCCCTCTAATTAAAAATTACACTTGTGTCTTGAATTATGAAGTAATTTCTATGACAGATTTAGGTAATTTAGGCAAGGGAATTTCTCAGCTTTCAAATTATAATTTGATTTTTTTTCCTAACTCTTTCTTCAATCATGTTTTCCCTTAATCATGCTATTCAAAATACAAAACAGAATATATTGCCTTCAATAATGACACTACATGAATGAGTAGAACTTCCCTAAACGGTTTCCTAGGCTGTAACCGACTGTTTTCCATCTCTGAGCTTGAACCACTGACCTTTCTGTTCCCAGACTGAGTGCTCATTATGAAACTTACAACAATAATCTTCACATTTCCTTCTGTTCTTTTCTCTTCAATAAATTCTTATTACCTTTGAAATCACATTGAATCAATTTTTAGGGTAATTAGAAGTAAAAAGAATCAATTAAAAAATAAATACTATAAATACTAAGTGAGGAGCTCCTACTTAATCCGTAGCTTATTGTTCTGCTA
>NW_006402348.1:0-2254 GCF_000299155.1 Elephantulus edwardii
TTAATTCTTCAGTATCTCTGTTGAGTTTTTTTCTGGTAGTTCTATCTTTTCTTGAGAGGGGTGTATTGAGGTCTCCCAGCACTATAGTAGTGTTGTTGATTTCCTCTTTCAGTTTTGTTAATTGTTGACTGTTGGTGGGAGTGCAAAATGATGCAACCACTATGGCAGGCAGTATGGCACGTTCTCAAAAAGTTGCAAATAGAAATACCATTTGACCCAGCAATTCCACTACTAGGAATATACTCCAAAGAGACCATAACTGTCACCCACATAGATATATGAACACCCATGTTTATTGTGGCTTTGCTCACAATAGAAAATTGTTGGAAACAACCTAAGTGGCCTTCAACAAACGAATGGATAGAGGAGCTGTGGTATATTCACACAATAGAATACTATTCTGCATTGTAAAACAAGGAACTCATGAAATATCATACGAAATGTGTGTCCCTGAAGGACATTATGCTGAGTGCACTATCTCAGTCACAAAAGAACATATACTGTATAGTGCCACCGTTGTAAAATGGGACTGACATAGGAGTTGGGGAGAGACTGAGAAAGATGGGATAAATTATATATATGGCATTGAAACAGATGAGGGAGAGAACTGTTTAAAATGGATATATGATTAGGTGTTATTGTTATGACAGGAGTCTAGAACAAAGGCTGTATAATAGAGTGGCCTTGGGGGGATGGAATTATACCAATGAAAGAATTTTTCTTTTACTTCTCAAGAGAAGAGTGAACTGAGGGGGCCTGGGGAGTTAGGCAGGGAGAAAAGTCCATCAATGTTTTTATGGAAAGCCAAAGTCTCTGTAAACTTTCATTAAAATTAATACAAAAAATAGAAAATATTAAAAAAAAGGAAAAAAAGAAGAGTTCATGGCACCAAGGAGACCAACTTGATGTCAGATGGATTCTGGCTGAAAGCAGCGAATGCTAGCAAAAGGTCTTTTTATGTTTTATTGACTGCAATGACATTTGACTATGTGGATCAAAACAATCTGGAATGTGGGCATTCCAGAATACTTAATTATGCTCATTCAAAATATAAACCTAGACTAAGAAGTTTTCCAAATATGACAGAGAAACACTGTATGTTTTAGTCAGGATAGGTAGGTTGTATTCTCTCTCCATACTTATTCAATCTGTATTTGGAGCAAATAATTCAAGAACCTGGTCTAAGAATAGGACCAAAGGAAGACTCACCAGCAACCTGGCTATGCAGATGATAGTCTAGCTTGCTGTAAGTGTGGAGAAATTGAAACACATGTTTCAGAATATTAAGAACTACAGACTTCAGCATGGATTACCACTTGACTCCAAGGAAACAAAAATCTTTATCATTTGGCCATTATAGTTGACTTAAGGATTGATCTTTTCTATATCTTCATTTCTTGTGGATTCACAACCAACATCTTTGTTACCAGCAGTCAGAATATCAGGATACATATTCTATTGGCAAAATACAGAAAAACAATGAAGTCAGTTTGAAAACTAAAGTGTGTCTGATTCAGACCACGGTCTTTTCAATCAATTGCTAAATATCTGAAAGCTAGACACTGAATAAGAATGACAGAAGAATTGATGCCTTTGAGTTATGGTGATGGAGAAGAGTATTGGATATCTTATACACTGTCACAAGAATAAACAGGTAAGTCTTGAAAAATTTCAGCCAGAGGGCTTCTTACAGGTAAATATAGCAAAGCTTCTTTTCTCATACTTTGGAAATTTTGCTACAAGAGGCTATTCTTTCAAAAGGGGCATCATGCATGGAAAGCTGCAGGTCACCGAAAGAGAAGATCCTTAATGAGAAGGATTGACACAGTGACATCGGCAATGTGCTCAAGTGAGGCAGAGATGATGAGAATGGCACATGATAGGACAAGTTTTGAGTCTCTTAGGGTCTCTATTAATCATACTCAGCTTTATAGCACCTAACAACAGCAACAATTGTCATAGATAATTGTTATTTGGATGTTTGTCACTACAAAAGTTAAAATAATATGATTATGTGTTCTTTTTTCTGTTCATTGTTAAGTACCTGAATGCTTAGAAGACAATTTTAATGAGGAATTAATTACCTGGGACAATAATTGAGATAATTTTGAAGTGTCTTAAGTGTTTTGACATGCTTATTTATCTTATTATTTTCAGCCAAAAATTACTTGCAGAACTGTCCTCTACCCATTCCTTACCAAATGAGAAGGAATACCTGTGGGTAAAAAAGAAATAATACAAATTTTCTTTTTTT
>NW_006402348.1:3139-5688 GCF_000299155.1 Elephantulus edwardii
ATTACCAAATACTTTTTCCCAGTCGGTAGCTTCCCTTTTTACCCTATTGGAGAAGTTTTTGGATGTGCATAGAGATTTGATTCTTAGAAGATCACATTCATCTACTTTATCTTCTCCTGGTTGTAAGGTTTTTCAGGATACTTGGGAGACTGTTTATGTTGTATATTAGGACTCCTAATGTTGTTCCTAGCTTTACTTTAATGAAGGTTATAGTCCTTGGTTTTAGTCCTATGTCCATGATCCACCTTGAGTTGATTTTTGTATATGTAGTGAGGTGTGAATCTTGTTTGTCTTCTGCAGGTATTTTCCCAATTTTGCCAACACCATTTGTTAAAAAGGATGTCCCTTCCCCACTTAACTGATTTCATCTCCTTGTTAAAAATAAGTTGATCATAGATAAGTGAGCTGATCTCCGGGTTCTCAATTCTATGTGTCCACTGGTCCATGTGTCTGTCATTATACAAGTACCATGCTGTCTTTACCACCACAGCATTGTAGTAGGATTTGAAATCAGGTAGTGAGATACCTCCAACCATTCTTCTATTCTTAAGGAGTGCTTTGCTTAATTGGGGCTTCTTTACATTCCAAATGAAACTGGAGATTGTCTTTTCCATCTCATAGAAGAATGGGATTGGTATTTGTATTGGGATTGCATTAAATGTGTAAATTGCTTTTGGTAGTATTGCCATTTTCACAATATTGAGTCTTCCTATCCATGAGCAAGTGATATTCTTCCACTTTCCAAGGTCTCTTTTTGTTTCTTGTAGTAATGTCTTGTAATTTTCTTTGAGTAGATCCTTTGTGCTCTGGTTAAATTTATTCCCAAGTATTTAATCTTGTGATTAGCTATTGTAAAGGGTATTGTTTTTCTTAGTTCTGGCTCTGTATTCTCTTTGACACTGTAGAGAAATCCAACTGATTTTTGTATGTTGATCTTGTATCCTGCCACTTTGTTAAATTGGTCCACTGTGTTCAATAGTTTTCTTGCTGAGTCTTTAGGAATTTCTAAGTATACTATCATATCATCCACATAAAGAGCTAATTTTACTACCTCTTTGCCTATTTGGATACCTTTTATTCCTTATCTTGTCTTTTGCTATTGCTAAGATTTCCAAAACAATATTGAATAAGAGAGGTTATATTGGGCATCCTTGCCTAGTTCCTGTTCTTAAAGGGAATGCCTTTAACCTCTCTCCATAGAGAGCAATGTTGGCTCTTGGGTTTCCATAAATACTTTTTACTATGTTGAAGAAATTCCCCTCTCATTCTATTTTGTTGAGTGTTCTGATCAGGAAAGGGTGTTGGATTTTGTCAAAGGCTTTTTCTGCATCAATTCATAGGATCATGTGCTTCTTGTTCTTTGCTTTGTTAATGTGATGAATTACAAGAATTTTTTTTCTTATATTGAACCATCCTTGCATACCTGTTATGAATCCCACTTGCTCATGGTGAATTATTTCTTTGGTTTATCGTTGAATTCTATTGGCCAGTATTTTACTCAGGATTTTTGCATCTATGTTGATGAGAGATATTGGCCTATATTTTTCTATTTTGGTGGTGCCTTTGCCTGGCTTTGGTATCAATGTTATCTTTGTTTCATAGAATGAGTCTGGGAGAATTCTATCTTCTTCTATTTTCTGAAATAATTTATGTAGAATTGGTAACAGTTCTTCTCTGAATGTTCGATAAAATTCACTTGTAAAACCATCTAGTCCAGGGCTTTTTTTGGGTTGGAAGCTGTTGTATTTATTACCTTTTCAATTTCTTCTTTTGTAATGGGTATGTTCAGGTGTTCAGTTTTGGTTTGTGTCAGTTTAGGTAGGTTGTGCATTTCTAAGTATTTGTCCATTTCCTCTAAGTTTTACATTAGTATAGCTTTTCATATTACTCTAATGTTCGCTTTTTAATTTTAGTTGGCTCTGTTGTTATGTTGCCCGATTCATCTCTTATTCAGATTATTTGTGTGTTCTCCTTCTTTTCTTTTGCGAATTTCACTAGTGGTTTATTGATTTTATTGACCTTTTCAAAGAACCAACTCCTAGTTTTGATGATAATTTCAATTGTTTTTCTGTTTTCTATTTCATTTATTTCTACTCCAGTTTTTAAAATTACAGTTTTTTTAGGGGGTGTTGGGTTTCCTTGCCATTCTTTTTTAATTTGCTGGAGATACTGGATTAGAGAGTCAATGGTCTCTTTTTCTTGCTGTTTGATGTGTTTGCTTATTTCTATAAATTGACCTCTGATTAATGCATTGACTCTTTCCCAGAGGTTTTGGCAAGTGGTGTTTTCATTATAATTTGTTTCCAGAAACTTTATAATTTCGTTTTTTTTTCTTCTAGTACCCAGTCCTGCTCAAGCAGGGTGTTGTTCAGCTTGCAAATGTATGGTTATTTCTCCTTTATCATGCTATTATTAATTTCTAATTTTGTACCATTATGGTCTGAAAAGATTTTTTTGTATTATTTCTATGATCTTGAATTTATTGATGCTTGCCTTGTGACCTAGAATGTGATCTATTCTGGAGAATGTTCCATAAACATTGGAAAAGA
>NW_006402349.1:0-5580 GCF_000299155.1 Elephantulus edwardii
CGGCCGGTCTGGGAAAAGCCCTAGTTTGGGGTCTTTCACCTTCAGTTCTGTAATGCGGGGTGGGGTGGGGTGGGGGGGTGTTACATGAGTTTGAAAATGACTCACTGGCATTAAATTTGAGGTTTGGGGTTCTGATGCTTTTTTTTTTTTACGTTCCTGGGTAGGATGGTACAAATGATCAAGCTCTGGGCTACTAATAGAAGGGTTAGAAGTCAAAATCCATCTCTAAAGACAGCTGGAAAGAAGGGCCTGGTAAACTGCTTCTGAAAGGTCAAAACCTTGCAAACCCATGGAACAAAAACCCATGTTGGTCAAGAATAAATCAGAATCCACTTGACTGAAATCGGTTTTGTTTTGGTGACTTTTTGGTATTACAGTTTACTGAAAATGAGAAAGCCATTTAATATCTTTAAGCTTATTTGCACGCCTATAAAATGCAGAAGTTGTTGTTGCTGTTGTTATGTACTGTCAAGTCAGAAATGACCCATAGTTGACCCTCCAGCAGGTTTTCAGAGACAGTAAATCACATGGCTGTCCATCCTTCTTCCGTGGAACAGCTGGTAGATTTGAACCATGTGCCTTTGCCTTTACAGCATAATTTCTTACCACTAGGCCACCAGAACTCATGCACAATACAGAGGATGTCCCCTTAAACAGGGTAGAAACAATGATGAAATGTATCAAAGATGTGAGAGAACTCTGGAAACTATGAAGTTCTCCCTTCACTTTCCCAAATACATTTTGGAATAAAGTCAGATTGTTTTAGCTTGTGAGGAGTTTAGTCAAGAACCAATAGTACTGAAGAAGTCCAAACTGCACTCAAGGTATTGGGGGGGAAAAAGGCCCTAGAATTGATGGAGTATCAGTTGAGGTCTTTCAGGAAACATATGGACCCTGGATTTACACACCAATCTCTGCCAATAAATATGGAGAACAGCTACCTAGCCAAAAAAAAACTGAAAGAAATCCTTACTTGTTTCCAGTCCAAAGAAGGATCATCCAATAGACTATAAAAATTATTGAGCAATATAAATACCACATGCAAGTAAAATATTGCTGGAAATTATTTAAAAATGTCTGGAACAGTATACTGACAGAGAACTGCTAGAATATCAAGCTGGGTTCAGAAAAGGCCATGGCATGAGGGATAATTGGTAATGGCAGATTTTTGGCTAAAATTAGAGGATATCAGAAAGATGTTTGCTCACATTTTATTGGTTTTGCAAAGGCATATGATTCTGTGACTCATAACATACTGTGGCTAACATTGAGAAGAACAGAAATCTCAGAATACTTATTTCTGCTCATGCAAAATTTACACATAGACCAAGAAATAGTTATTTCAATAGAACAAGGGAACACTGCCTAGTTTAAAATTAGAAAAGGTGTGTATCAGGATTGTTTCTTTTCTCCACAACTATTCAATCCATATGCTGAGCAATTCATTCAAGAAGCTGGACTCTTTGAAGAAGAATGTGACATCAGGCTTAGAGGAAGGCTCATCAACCTGTGTTTTACAGATGGTAGAACCTTGTTTGCTGAAAGTGAACAAGACTTTAATCACTTGCTGTAGAAGATCAAAGACTACAGCCTTCAAAATGAGTTACATCTGAATGTCCAGAAAACAAAACCCCTCACTATTGGACTAATTTGAGCAACATCAAGATGGATGGAGAAAAGACTGAAGTTTTCAACTATTTCATTTCACTTGGATCTATAATGAACATCCACAGCAGCAGCAATTCAGAAACTAAAAGACATGTTGTGTAGGGCAAACCTACTGACAAGGAAGGACCTCTCAAAAGTGCTAATAAGGAGGGCAGGGAGGAATATGTGCAACAATGAATGAATGGAAATCCAAGTTCTCTATAAATCTTCATTAAAATATCAATTTTTTTTAAAAAAAGTGCTAATGAGCAAAAAAGTCAGTTTAAGGACTCGGGTGCGTCTGCTCCAATCCTTGGCCTTTTCAGTTGTTTCCTGTCCATCTGAAAGTTAGACAATGAGTCAATGAGATTGAAGCAGAATTGATGCCTCTGAATTGTGGTGTTGGCAAAGAGTATTTACTATCTCAAGAACTGCCAAAAGAAAAAATCTAGCTGGAATTAAGTGCAACCAAAGTGCTCCTCAGAGGCAAAGATGAAATTGTGTCTCACTTACAAGGGGATATTTTTTGAGAGAAACATCATGGTTAGAAAGGTAGAGGTCAGTGAAGGAGAAGATAGCCCTCAATGAGTGGACTGATAAGGTGACTACCATCATGGGCTTGAGAAGGACAGAGGTCATGAGGATGGTGCAGGGTGGGGCAAGGTTAAGATCTGCTGTTCACAGGATGGTATGAATCAGAGTTGACCTGATTGGCACCTACCAAAAACAATAGAAGGGCTGAACCGTGACCTTGTTAGTAAGCCCTGCAGTTAATATGTGTGGCTGTACAAAGAGCAAGGGCCATGTGGGAGCGCAGCATTTTACCTTTACCAACTTCACAGGCGGAAACTATCCCCACTCCCAGCATCAATAACACAAAACTAATTCCCATAAGGTCAGACATGTCTCCCACGCTCTCATGCCTCTTTATACTCATCTCAACACCAATCTTACTTCTTGGCTGGGTCCAAAATCCAATGATAGCTCACATACTACACAGAAGCATACCGGGGAAGTTAAAAGGTTATAATTCAGGTTAGTAACAAAATACACTCAAGACAGCTCCCAAAATGTGCAGGCAGGTGCACCTCAGCATTGAGCTTCATGTCTCTAATTGTCCAACAAAGTACTCAGTCCTGCCAAGACTGGCTTGGTCTTCAGCTGTCGCTGCTGCCATCCCTAAGTGCATCCCACATTTCACTGGGTTGGGCAGGACTCTCCTCTGGCTTGGAGAAAATCATATCTCTTCGAGAAGAATTCCTTCTTGTGAGGGAAGAATTTCTAGCAGGTAGAGCGGTTCAATTTATTGATGAGACTAGCCAACCCTCTTGTAGACTGCTGACACTAGCCAATCCCCTTGCAGAATGGTAAACAGCCAATCCCTTTGTGGGTTGGCCAACATGTCTTACTTGCATAATCCTGCCCCTCCACATAGTCAATCATCTACACTAGAAAAGCCAAAAAAAAAAGAAAAGAAAAGCCATGTTGTTGTTGTTGATTGCCTTGAGTCAAGCACGACTCATAGCGACCTTATGAACAAAAGATGTGAAGCCTTTCTATAACTATTGACATTTATCAAAGTTCATAGAGTTTCTGGAGGCATGTTGTTTTGGAAGTGGATGCCACTCCTGCTTCCAAAGACATTGAAAGACAAACTCCACAGTGGCTCAGCAACTGGAGATTTAAAACAACGTAAAGCTGAATTTCTCCATTATACCCTGGTTAAGAAAGTCATCTTGAGCATGCCAAGGGGCTCTAGAAAGAAGTTTCCAGGAAGAAGACGGGAATCGGTAAGTCTGGGCCCCACGGACACAGTGTCAGATCTTTCCAGCACATCCCTGGCTTTGCTTCAGAAAAGTCACAGGATGGGAAAAAAAAGCTGATCCGTGGTCATAGTCGCATGGAAGTAACCTCAGAGGTCCCCTACTCTGACCCTCTATCTTACTGATTAAGAAACTGCCTTGGTACATCACTGGAAATAAGCATTCATCCAGGATCTTCTTGGTTATCTCTCTTAACAGAAGACTCACACCTTTTAGAGGAAGCTCTGTGAGCCTACTAAGGAGGATGTTTTGAGGCTAACTCAGAGGCACACAATTCAAATCCACTTGGATTTTATTTGCTCCATGGGAGATAGATGGGCAATCTCCCCCTGTTCAATTTACAGTCTCAGAAAGTTGCTAAGAGTTGGTTCCTACTTGATGGCACACACACCACCTCCACCCTTTGTTAGACAATCTCATTTCCTTCTCAGATAATTCTACCCATTCCTAAGCCATTCTACAGTTCTTATATAGAACTTGAAATTCAAGTTTAAGGGCTGTAATATTTTCAATTACTTCTACTTCAACCATGCCTTTCTTTGCTCCTTAGAGCAAGGAAATAATTTTTGTGACAAGAAAAGCACAGAATTTTCTTAATAACTTCGAAGAGACCCCATCATATTGGCTGGCTGGTGGTTGCAGCTTAATGCAAAATGAGCATTATGCAACTTCCCAATGCAGACAAACATGTGTTATTCATTATTGTGAAGAATTCAGAAGCAAGCAGCTCTGGCCGACGCAGCAGCAGTAGTAATCTCCTTTCTCCTCAATGTGCTTATTCTTAAGGATAGAAAATGATACCAAGGCATATTGAATAATGGGCCTGAGTTAATAGCTTCTCTTTTACTGATGCTTCTGAGCAAAATGTAAAATTTGCAAAGAAACCAAAAGCCAAATTCCGTTTTTGGGATGTGGACAGTGGCCATCATTTTAGTTTAAGTTTAACATAGGTTTCATCTCTATTAAATTAACATTTGTGCCAACTGGTCATTTATTAAAAAGACAAGCCAGAGGGAAAGTTACAGAAGCTACAGGGTTGACATGTGCAGGCTTGCCAGGTGAGAGGCCAAGGCTGGAACTCAACAGACAAATTCAGCAGGTGGTAAAAATGTGAACTGAAGCAGAACTTATCCAAACAGAACTTCAGGGCAAAAGAGGAATGCATTTCTGCAGCTAGCACTGAAAACGTACAGGTCAGAAGTTTTTCCACTTGAATGGACAAAGATGAAAAACTTACATTGTTTACTTAGCTCACCCTTAAAGAAAAACTATTTCAGGTGTATTAGTTATGATTCACAAAGTTGTAGACGTTGCCCAAAGGAAGGTATTTTATGATAAACTACTCCTCTAAACAGTGTGCCTGATTACCTTACAAAGGAATACAATGTGAAGACACTCCCAGTGGAAACAGATGCCGGTTAACAATCACTCATTTTCTCAATCTGAAATCTAGTTTAGATTGAGACACACATTTTAAGACTGAATTCAATGAAAGATCATCATATGCCATTTAACTTTTTCTCAATTTCAATCTCAATATAGTTAAAAGAGGCAGAAAGAGAGAGAAATAAGAACCTAAATGGTACAATAGCCACCATCCCACATGAGATATCAAACTGGAGAGTGAAGTATAAAAGAGAGTTGGGAATTTTGTTTCCTAACTCACTCTATTTTCTATATTGTCTCTCACAACATCATCATCTACGCACTGATGGGGGATGAATAGATTTAATACTATGTGTTTTTACCCCCTCCACACCAAAATACTTTTTTATATAAAACCAATAATCATATTTAGCTGTGAACCAAATAAGCAGTAATGTGTTTCAATAACAGTAGAAACACTAGTTATATTATACCCAGGACATCAGTTTTCAATCTGTTAACTTCCTAAGAGTTCTCAGAAAGAATACTGCACCTATACATTTCCACATTACATATGATTCTTCTGTTGTTGTTGTTGTTGTTGTTGTTATGTGTCGTCGAGTCGTTTGCGACTCATAGTGACCCTATGCACAACAGCCCTAAACCCTGCTCTGTCCTGCGCCAACTGCACTGCCTCTGACACACCCATCCCGATTACCCTAGTCACCGAACCAATCCATCTCAT
>NW_006402350.1:0-3728 GCF_000299155.1 Elephantulus edwardii
GGGGAAGCTAAGGAGAGACTTATGCTCAGATAGAAATAACCATGGAGGATTGGCAGGGATGAAAGAAGTAGAGGAGAGCAGAGGTCTAAGTTAATAGAGTAGGGAAAAGGGAAAGGCAATGTACAATGAGAATTTAATAAATGTTGTAGTAAATGAAATTTATCAGTTGCAATTAATGTTATGAACCAAAATGAATGACAACCAATATAAAAAGATATATTTAAAACAAATAATCTTAGATGTTAGTAATTGCACTGAAGATCAAAATCTACACTTTTCAATATGGATTATATCTCAACATCAAGAAAACAAAAATTTTCACCGCTGAACCAATAGACAACATCTTGATAGACTGAGAAATGTTTCACTTTGTCAATGACTTCATCTTACTTGGATCGACAGCCTTGGTACCAGCAGTAAGGAGATCAGAAAATATATTGCACTGGAAAAACCTGCAGTCAAGGACTTCTCCAAATTATTGAAAAGCTGTAGTATCTATTAGCTTGATGATTCCAGTGTGCCTGATCTAGGCCATAGTCTTTGCAATAACTTGCTATGCTATTCAGAACTAGACAATGAATAAGGACGACAGAAGATTGGCGTCTTTAAACTGTGGCGTTGGAAAACAATAGTGAATATTCCATCGACTGCCAAAAGAACAACCTGATACGTCTTAGAGAACGTGAAGCCAGACTGCTCTTTTGAGCTAAAGATGACAAAGCTTCATCATTTGGCATGTTTCTAGGGGAGATCTTTCTTTGAAGAGGGCACCATATTTAGAAAGGTGGAAAGTCGGTGGGCGAAAGATGGACTAGCACAGTGACTTCAGCAGTATTTCAATAATACTTAAAGTATTTCAGAGGTAATGAGAATGGCACAGAAAAGGAAATGGTTCATACTTCTTATTCATAGTGTCACTATGAGTCATATTTGATTTGATTGCACCTAACAACAATAAATATGTGCAAGCAGCCTTATGTCTTCAACAGTTCTCAGATGCTAACTGAGCTTACTGTAATTAGAAACTATTAGTTACTATGTCATAAATAAAACCTGCCAATATGTTTATAGCCTAGGAAACCCTACTATGAGCCAGCCCTACTCTTTCCTATAAAGTCACTCTGAGCCAGAATAATAAATTGGAAAGCATGCAACAATAATAAATATGCATCAGTCTTAAAACAATCCAACTTCTCACACCTGAGAGGTCTTTATCAGAGTGTGTGTGTGTGTGTGTGTGTGTGTGTGAAATAAAAATAGCAATTGCTTTTCAACAGAATTGCTGTGAAGAATAAATGAGAGTAGTCATAGAACATCCATCAACAAATCTGGCACACAAGTCATGTTTATTAAGGAATGGTTCCTCTTTATCCTTCAAAAACTCCAGAAGGACAATGTCTTCACCCTTAAAATATCCCAAGACTTTTGATGATGCTTCCTGGAGTGACCACTATGACCATCACCTTGGCTTGAAGGTAACAAAACATGCTACACAAAGAGAATACAAAAGAATGTTCAGGGCATAGGAACATAATAATCTCAATTACATGTATACTGCAAAGAAACTTGTACCCTACATTGTTTCTAAATTACTTTATTATATTTGTTATTGTTGTTAAGTGACATCGAGTTGTAGACAACTCATAGCAATCCTATGAATGAAAAACCTGAACAATTGTATAAATTTTATAATTTTTCCAAGTTCATAGAGTTTCTGGAGGCAAGCTATTTCAGAAGTGGATGCCATTCCCGCTTCCAAGCTTGTTTTAATTGGGAAGCTCCACCAAACACTGTCTACCATGGGTAGCCATTATTGCATTTGATGCATCAGTGTCGCAGTGTTTGTTATCACAGCAACAACAATTTAGTTCAATAAAAATGCAGTCTCATAAAGACTTGATTAGAATCTCTGTCCACATTTATCTTCAGACTCAAGATGTTTTATATATTAAAATAGTATCTGGATGACGTGGTAGCAAATATTCTCATCAGAGCAGGGCCAGGATGAGGAGGCATAGTTAACCAAAATAACATGAATCCAGGATAGAAATTTTTACCACAGAAACTAATTAAGGAATCAAAATTTCTGCCTCATAACTTATGAGACAATGGAGTTAAATAATTACTGGTTGAATTATCATTTCATATACAATTCTATACAAATACAGGTCTAGAAAGTGAAATGAATGTTAATTTCTATGTCTTATAATCGTGATGACCCATCCAAAGTCTCAAGTGGTTGAGAATTCTTCACACTCATCTTTCCTGCACAGGGTCTCCTGGTTGGGAAATTACTATTGAGCTTCAACTTAAATGAGGTAGTCAATAATATAAGGACTTTAATTTTATAAAATATGTCTCTGCTTTGAATAATGCCTTGGCCTAGAACACAGCTTTAGTAGACATTCAACAAGGGAGAAAGCTATTAACAGAGAACTAGGTAGAGAGAGAAGTTTGTCTATAAAAGTCCAGGAAAATTAAGAAAATATATAATCACATAATTTTTATTGTATGCCAGAGAGTCAGCAATTATTTTCTAAGGTTTTTATTGATTTTCACATAATCATTCATATAAATCATGTTTTATACATGTACTTTGGGTTTTATACCCTTATTCATATACATTACATTTTATATAATTAATTACCATTGCTCTATGTCTTTTATTACTCTTACTTTTCAAGCTTCCACGGAATCTTTCCAATTACTTCATCCTCCTCCACCCACTTATGCCTGTTATTCTAGTAATTTCCCCCTTGCCTCCTTTTTTTCCCCAACTCTTTTTTTCCCTTCTGGACATTTATTCATGTCTGTCTTAGTTATCTTCCTATTTCCTCTATACTGGCCTTATGTAATATTTGTACTTATGTAACTGAGATATTTCACTGAAGAAAATGGTCTCTAGTCTTTCCAGAGTTATACAGGATTTTATAAAAATCTTATAACAAAAGTTTCCAAACTACTATAGGACCTCCACAAGAAAAAAGGCTGATAACTCAATCAGCAAATGGACAAAAGACATTTGGATGACCAAGGAAATGTTAAAAATTACTAGCAATCAGAGAGATACAAATCAAAACAGTAAGACACCACATCACTCTAGGAACAGTACCAAAGTTCAGCAAACCATCAGACAATATTTCAGAGAATATGGAGAAATTGAAACTCTTATTTATTATTTCTTTCCTCTCCAAATAAATTTGACAACTGCCTTTTCTATCTTTTTGAAAAAGGGACAAACAAGCAATGATTTATTCATTGCAAATACATTTTGTAAGAAACAAAAATGTCCACTATACATATTGACCTCACCTGATGGTCTACACAGGAATTAGATTGATTACATTTGTGGGAAAAATCACTGGACAAGCTTAATATCAGCTGTGAAAACAAGGCAATATTCTATGGATCAAATAATCAACTGCTTGTATGCAATTTCCAACTGAAGCTCAAGCAAATCAAAACAAATCTACAAGAACCAAAGTTTGACCTTGAAGTCTATCCCTCCTGAATGAAAAGATCATCCCAGAAATGGATTAGAGGACTTGAATACTAATGAACGAAGACCAGATTAGCTGAAGGAGAATATCAAGAATACTATTCTTGAAGAATGCAAAAGTGTTTCACAGATAGAGGAAGAAGAAAAGAACAGTATGGATGTCAGAAGGGACCCTAAATATTGCATTAGAGTGCTGAGAAGCCAAAATAAAGGGAAAAAATCAAGATGC
>NW_006402350.1:4528-5471 GCF_000299155.1 Elephantulus edwardii
CGTTAAGAAGGAAGTGGAGTGTAAAAATACTGACATATTAGGTGCTGGCAGAATGAGATGTATTATCATAAGACATTTTGAATCAGAGGATCATATGGTCTACTACTCTGGAGATGAAACTGGGTCCCTTTCATAGGTAAAAAGGCTGTTTCTAGATCCGCCTTGAAATACTATGTTATGAGTGATAGGATAATATCCATACACATGCAAAGAAATCCTGTTAATACCAGTATCGTCCACATTTCTGCACCACCAACAAGAGCCAAAGAAAAGGAAACAGATTATTTCTATCAACTTTTGGAGGTAAAACTCAATCTAATATGCAATGTAAGATTCATTAATAATAATGGATTGCAGGAATATACAAACTGGGAACCAGGAAGAAGGATCAATAGTAGGAAATCATGGACTTGGTAACAAATAAGGCTGGGTGTAGAATGATAGAATTCTGCACACTCAATTATTTATTCATAAAACAAATACCTTTTTTAAAAAAATATAAATACAGGCTATACATATAGAATTCCCCTAGTGGCATGCACAGGGATCAGATCAATTACATCAGTGGAAAGAATCATTGAACAAGTTAAAAATCAGCAGTGACAAACAGGCCAGGTACTGATTGTGAAACAGACCACCAACTACTCATATGCAAGTTCAAATTAAAGCTAAACAAGGTCAAAGCAAATGCACAGGAATAAAAATTTGTTCCTGAGTCTATCCCACCTGAATTTATAAAACACCTCAAGAACAGGTTTGAGGCCTTGAACTGTAATGAACGAAGGCTGATCTGTGGGAGGATATTAAAATATAATCCACAAAGAATGCAAAAGATAGTTATAAAGATAGAGGAAGAAGACCAAAATGAATGTAAGAAGAGACACTGAATATGGCAGTTAAAATTACAAGAGGCCAAAGCAAAGGGAAGAAATCAAGAAGTTAA
>NW_006402351.1:0-1768 GCF_000299155.1 Elephantulus edwardii
AATTCATTCGTTTGTCCATTGCTTCAAGTTAACTTACTTGTCATAACCAATCACATTAAGACTCTCCCACCCACAGCAAATATAGGACAGTTTCTAATTGACCCTTAAAGAAAGGATAATAATCCTGTAAGTAGTTCAGAATCAATCTGGCCAAGTCATGCCCAGTGTGTGAAGAAGGTGTTTATGAGATACACATACAATTAGATAACAAGTTTATTTATAACCAGGCAAATTGACTAAGGGGTTCCTTAGTGTAAAGTGAATGTTCTCAGGTGCCGGCTCTATCGCCAGAAGTTTGATTCTAGGCAGAGATGTCTTGTAGGAAAAGCCTGGTGATCTACTTACAAAAAAGGAAAAAATAAACCATTTAAAAGTCTGTGCAGCACAGTTCCTCTCTGATACACATGGAATCACTGTGCACTGCTCTGTGGGAACTGAAACAAACTGTCTTAATGAAGATAGACAGATTGGTCTTGTCCTCAGATTTGCTCAACTGAATGTCACTCCCTGAGAAAGCCACCAGGAGCATGCAAGCCAGGGCATAACATTAAGACATGTGTTCCAAGAATAGCAAGAAACTCAAGCTTAGTTGACTCATGTGCCAGAGAGGGAACATTTCTTGGTTTTAGGACTGATTATACTGGTTATCAACTCAAGTCCAGTTCTAAATAATCTCCTTCCTTCAAAGGTTGGTTTGAGGTAGCAATATCCCATCTGTATCTGCTGATCCTAAGAAGCAGATGCTGAGACAGACATGGGTGTGCAAAAAGTTTATTGGGAAGTAACACTTGAGGGAGGAGGGAAACGAAGGAGAATTGGGCCAGCAGAGCCTCCAGACCCTGGAGTGGATCTGACAAAATGCCAGTGCAGAGCTCCAGAGCATGTTAAAGGAGTCTTGGGTTAAGCCAGGGTACCACAGTCTTGCACAGTTATTGCCTGACGACTCCCCCAGAAGCTAGCACTTCAGCTCAAGAATAGGAGAATGTGAATGAGTTACCAGTTGGAAGCTGTTAGCTAACCACCTTCTTTGCAAGTGGGCAATGTGGCCCATCTTCAAGAGGAATCTTGAGTGATGTATCTCTGTGTGTGGTGCCTCATACTGGTATCTAGAATTAGAGATGCAGAGCTCTCTTCCTATAAAGGGGGTGCCCAGGCCACTCACACAGCCATCCTGGCCCCTCCCAGTAACACATCACTTAAACCTAATTTAACAATGACACTGACACCACCAGGTGTAGGAGACAGAGGGAAGGAAGCATTTGAGCAGTCGGGAAAACAACTGTAAACCTTAGATCATGGAGAACCCCATGATTCAAATTAAGAAAGCTCCAAAGATGAGGTTCATCCATGTTACAAGTTTGCCACAGACTGAAAAAAATAAGAAAATGTTGCTTCATACTATCAGTGTGATCACTTGATGAATTCACTCACATAAAAGCACCTGGCACAGAGTAAGTATACGGAGTGAATAATATGCTTCTATTTTGATCAACTTGGTAATTTATACAGAGGGAACTCTGGTGGCTTAGTGTTAAGGAGTTGGGCTGTCCACCCAAAGGAACATAGTTCAAATCCACTAGCTGTTTCACAAGTGAAAGATGGGCAGTCTCCTTCTGTGCTGAGTTGGTTGCAACTCGATGGTACACAACAAAACAACATTCATTTAATAAATGGCCATTTTAGGCTTGTTATGCCCCAAACACTTAGAATACGTAGTTGATAAAAGTAGCTTTAATCCTTGCCCATCTACATCTTTTTTTTAATTTTT
>NW_006402351.1:3033-3566 GCF_000299155.1 Elephantulus edwardii
ACAGTGACTTTCAACAATCCATTGTATAGGTGATCATCTTCTCTGGTTTTCCAAGGAAACCCAAACCTGCAGGTGGTGGGGCACACATCCCCCCCACGGGTGGCGGGTCGCGTGTTGTCTCTTCTGTGCAGGTGGTTGGCAGGCGTGCACCATACCCCAGCGCAGGTGACTGGCAGGCCCTTGCCATTTCCCGTGTATCATTTCCCACACGGATGACTGGCGGGCGGGCATCATCTTGTGCGTGGGCGACCCGTGAGCACACGTCCTCTCTCAGCGGGCGCATGTCATCTTGTGCACGGGCAGCCGGTGGGGGTAGGTGCGCATCATCCCCCAGCGCGGGCACACGTCATCTCCTGTGTTGGCGACCAGAGGGCTCGCATCCTCTCTCTGCGGGTGTGCCTCATCTCGTGCGCAAGCAGCCAGTGGGCCAGCAGGCACGCACCATCCCCCACACAGGCGACTGGCGGGCGCATGTCATTTTTTGTGTGTGGTGACCTGTGGGCGCATGTCATCTCTCGGCAGGCAGGCGTCAT
>NW_006402351.1:5031-5744 GCF_000299155.1 Elephantulus edwardii
GACAAAACTCATTTGTATTTTATTGGCTCTAACTTTGTTAGTCTCTAACTTTATAGTCTAAACTCTAAAGAATGGATAACTTTATGTTAAACATAGTTACATTCCCTAGAAATCTAGATGGTTGCTTGAATCTCTTTAAAGGATGTGTGGTACACCGCTGTAGAACAAGATCTCTTTTGATTAAAGAAACACACATTTCATTTCTAAAATCTTTTAGCAATTTCACAGACCAGGAACAGGCTGTATTTCTTGCCTGGAATGCAGTTTCTCTTTGCTAACCTATTCTTGTCCAAAGAAGAGCTCTTGCTTTTTGCGGCCGTCAAATGGAAATATTTTCTGAAGAACCAATGCTCCGGGGCACCCATACTTGGAAGACACTAGTTTCTACTGAGTACCCAAGCCCAGTGCAAAGAACAGCAGGGAAATTGAAGACAACGTCCTTGACAACAGGCAGGAATAAGACAAGAACTGGAATTTCCCAGACTTCCCAAAGAAAGTTCCAGACCAGCGAATTCCATGGTGAGTTCCTGCTCTTCCTTTTTTCTTTTTTTTTAAATTAATTTCCATTTTATTATAGGTTTTTTAATCACACAAATGCGTTTCTTCACAGCTACTGTCGTACAGTTCTTTTGTAATTATTTCATTCATTCCTAGCATGTTACTTAAAGAATGAATCTAAACAAACAATATTCCAAATGACCAACTTCCAAATG
>NW_006402352.1:0-1595 GCF_000299155.1 Elephantulus edwardii
GGTGGATTCTTGTTTTTCCAGTGCCGCTAATGCCTTATTTGTTTTCTCCGCAATGTTTTGCATTGTTTCTTTTAACTCCTCCTGGTCTTTGCTTGTAACATCTTTTAATTCATCAAGTTTGTCTGTCTTTCATCCATTGGAAATATTCAGTCACTCCTCTTGAGTTTTAAACCATGTAGTGTACCCCTTGGTCTGTTTGCAGAGTTTCTTATTCTAGGTATAGGTTTTACGTTAGCATAATTAAGTGTTCTGGAATTCTCATCCTTCTCAATATTAACCATAGTTTGTTATTATGCACACAGTAAAATGAATTTTCATAGTCACTAAGGCACAAATAGACATTCTTTTGGTATTCTTTGCTTTCAGCCAGAATCTACCTGACATCAGCAATGAAACCCCTGGTGCTATGTTGTCTTCTAAATCCAAGTTGAAGTTTTGTCAATTCTCTTTGCACTATTCTAGATGGTTTTGAGCAATCTTCAGCAGTATTTTACTTGCATGAGGTATTAATGACATAGTGTGATAATTTCTACATTCAAGAATCACCTTTTTTGGGAATGGGAACAAATATGGATTTCTTCCAGTCAGTTGAGCAGGCAGCTGTCCTCCACATCCTCCACATATATCTGTCTATCTATGCTTCTACCAAGTCTCTCTTTCTGCCTCCTAATGTCAAGGAGATGTGCTGGTAACCCAAACGTATGCAATTTGAATACACCACCTGATCATGGAAGAAATATGCACTCTTCCTGTGCAAATAACTGCTTCTGAAAATCCACTGGATGATTAGCGGTGGGTTGTTTTCAACTTGATTGTACACATCAAATAAAATATATATATTTTGTTGTTGTTGATTACTGTCTAGTTGATTACAACTCATAGCAACCCTATGAACAAAAGACCTAAAGTCTTTCTATAACTACTATCATTTCTCCAGGTTCATAGAGTTTCCATAGGCATGTAGTTTAAGAAGTGGATGCCCCTCCTGCTTCCAAATCTGTCTTAAACTGAGAGTTCCGCAAAACACCGTCCACCATGGCTAATCATAATGGTAATCATAATCGTAATCCCAGCGGGACAGGGCTCAGTATCACAGCAAGCCCAGATTACCTCCATACAGCAAATTGGCAGAAGAGTTCTGTTTGACATAGAAGAATGTTCTTCCAAAATATAACAATACCAGTGTATTATTAAAATTACTTTTATCATAATTACCTGTGCAGCCAATAACAGTCCATTTCAGCTCACTAACGTCTAGTATAGCCATCTTTATGCATTTCATTATGGCTTTTAATTCTTCTAGACTCATGGCCTAGTCAATAGGAACTAGCTATGCTTCTAACCCACACACACACACACACACACACACACACACACACACACACATCTGGTGACCTAGTAAGATGATCTGGTGGCTTAGTAGTAAGGAGCTGCACTGTCAACCTGAGGTGATATAGTTCTAATCCCCCGTAGCTCTGCCTGATAAAGATGGGAAATCTCTTATGAGATTTACAGTTTCCTAAAACCTGCTAAAAGTGTCAGTTATGAGCTGATTCCAACTTGATTAAAATATAGTTAAGTAAACTTAAGTTAAT
>NW_006402352.1:1740-5627 GCF_000299155.1 Elephantulus edwardii
CATAGGCTGTGAATTGCATGGGAGGAATTGCATGTCCATCTATTTTGGTAGTGTGGTTGGTGGATTCCAATGAGGTATGCATCTTTGGATTGGCATTACAAATCCATCTGGACTAGGTCACTTCACTTACTCAACTTCAAATCAAATTTCCAATCAAAGCTGATCCTTCAGTAGTTCTTTTAGAGTGTGTAAGCCACATAGTAGGAGATGGCTAATTTTCTTCTCTAGGAGGTGTTGATGTAATATCAGAGAGACCTAGCTTTTGTGTTAACAATGCAATCACTAATGGCTGTTTTAGCATTGAGAGGAACAAAATCATCAAAAACCCAAAGGCTGTAAGTGGATCAATCAGTAAGCTTTATATCCTCATAATTAATCTTATCAAGAAAATATGAAAGAGAAGCATACAAAATTAACTATTGGCTTAAATTAATAGATATCTTGATTTTCTAAAGAGATGAAAACTGGACATAGGGGCACAAGATCATGAGCACCTTTCTGAAAGAGAGAGTAGGTAAGAATGGTACAACCCTTCACTGTCCCAAAGCAGAAAGTAGATAAAGTCATAGAACCAAAGCAGCAGCAGAGGTTCATGTATTCATTGCTAACTCACAATTACGGTACCAAGAAGGGAGTTAATTAGGAAAGGAAACTGGAGAGTGAGGGAGGCAAAGAATATCACCCAAAGTAAATCCAAGTTTTAGCCCAATGGCCCCAAGGTACAAATATTCAATGAGTCTAGGCTCTGGGTTCAGTGCAGAAGTCTAATCCGAATCATCCATCAAGGTTTCCCTCAGAGCAACTTATTTTTCAAGTATATGGCAAGAGCAGCAAAACTTTTACCTGTGGCTAACATAAATGTAAAAAGCCACAGGTTGCACCCAGATACAGTTTCTCCATAGCAATGATTGTCTCTCCACCATCAGGGTCTCATTGTCTCCAAGGTCTTGCCACCACAAGCTTTACTTGCCTCAAGTCAAGCTCTCCTGTACAGTATGAGACATTTTCTGTTATCCTAGTCCAACAGCTGTTGATGATTTTCAAGACCATGTTCCTGCATGAGTAGCTAGAGACTGGAGAGGACTAAAAATGGCTTTAAAAAATTTACTAGTTTATTAATAAAATTCAAATATATTGTTTTTAAGAACAAATTCTTTCCATTTTCCTCACCCTACTCCCATAAAAGTGCACAGCCCCATGATTAATCCCCCCTCCTCCCCATGCACATCTTCATCCCTCTTCTTCCAAAGTCTACCATGCCTCTTGGATCCTTATACTTATTCTACAATAATGGTTTTATACAATATTTATCCTTGTGAGATTGAGTTAATTCACTCAGCACCATACCCTCCAGTCCCTCCCAAGTTAGGTAACAATTTACAGAATCATTGCTCCTGTGTGCTGCAGAGTATTCCATTGTGTGAATGCACCATAATTTTTCAATGCATTCATTTGTGGGTGGGAATTTTGGCTTGTCCATCTGGTAATTGGAATATCAATCTTTTTCCTGTGGAGACCCAGGAATAGTCTGTAAACTTTTCTTGTAAGACTCTTGTCTGAGATGGACTTAATAAATGTTTCTGCCAAGTCTGTAGGTTTTCTTTTCACCCTGTTAGAAAAAGTTTTGATACACACAGGATTTAACTTTTAGAAGGTCCCATGCATCAATTTTATCCTCCTCCAATTGTGCATTTCTAGATGTACTTTTATACCTTGGATGTATTTTATACCTTGGACTAGAGCATCTAAACTTGATTCCAGTTTGTCTCTTATGTACATACGGTTTTGAGCTTTACTCCTAGGACTCTGATCAACCTTGAGTTCATTTAAAATTGAACTTTTAGGCTAACATCACATATTTCTTTCTCTCTTCTTTCAAAACTTATTAGCTATTCAATTTTTTAAAAATATAAAATGTTTATTTTGTTCTGATTCATTTACAAATTTGTATACATTGTTTTTCACACCCTATCTGTCCAATTTCCTTTACCCACTGCTCCCTACACCCACCAAATTGTGAAACTCTATGATTAACCACCCCCACCCCACCTCAACCCATTCTTACCCCTGTTCCTACCCACCCCACATTGGATTCTCTTATATGTTCTACAATAATTTTCTTATATAGTATTTGTCCTTGTAGGACTGAGTTAGTTCACTTGACATAATGTTCACATATCCCTCCCAAGTTAGACAGTGATTTAAAAAAAATGCTGCTCCTGTGTGCTGCGTAGTATTCCTATGTAAATATACCCTTATTTATCAATCCATTCAATTGTAGTTGAACATTTGGGCTGTTTCCACATTCTTGTGATTAGACATTCATTTTTTTTAAATAACAAGTCCCCTTAAGAAGATTGCTGTTGGGTATAATATTGGAATATGAGCCCTCATTTTGGAACATACACACACAGAGAAGAAATAATTGCATGCACCCACAAATGAAAATTGGAATGTGGGATATATCAAATAAAAATAAGGGGTTGTTAGAAGTTCTACTTTTAGAATGTGTAAAGATTGACATACAGGTATTAATGAGCTGAGATGTATTTCTTGTTGTTGTTGTTTTTGTCATACTGTAGAGTTGGAACTGACCCAGCTTTCAGAGGCAGTTAATTTCACAGGAGGAGATTGTCCATCCTTTTCCCGAGGAGCAGCTGGTGGCCTTGAAACATGTGCCTTAGAGACTGTAGCAAATAGTATGTAGCCATTTTGAATGGCACGACCATGAGATTTATTAGGTCAAGAACTACAAACTTAAGAGGAATAATTACAACAGTAGGCAATAGAGAATATTTTAAGATAACTCTTAAAGTACAGTACTGTGTGTGATAGTACACATACAAAGACATGTTAATATAACTAGCATTAGTATATATATATATATATATACCAATCAAAAAAGCCAAAGATGAAATATTGAGGATTTATACCATCTTTTCATGATATATGTTAAGAAAAGTTGCAATTATCAACAACTTTGTCTTTCCTACATCTACAATCAATGTATCTGTCACAAACAGAAGATTAGGAATCATATTTCAATAAAAACGTCTGCAATCAGGAACATCTCTACATTATTGAGGAGCAATAATATCCATTTGAGAACTAATGTGTGTCTAATTCAGGCCATAGTCTTTTCAAACATTTGCTATGTTTTTGAGAGTTAGACAATAAGGGTGACAGAAGAATTAATGCCTGTTAACTGTGGTGATGGGAGAAAGAACTGAACATATTGTGGATTGCCAAAGAGTGCAAATGGATATGTCTTGAAGAAGGTATAGTTAGAATACTTCATAAAGGCAAATAAAATAAAGCTTTTTATATCACATACTTTGGCATGTTGCTAGGAGAGTATATTAGTTGTAGAGGGGTATCATATGAGTAGTGCTCAACTCAACAGTACCTAATAACAACAACAATAACCATCATCCTTTGCTGCTGCAACAGAGCATGTAACCAGGATGCTTTAATAGTAATTTATGATAAGATTGACTTTAGATAAAAAAGGAATGGTATGTTGGAAAATATGGCCTAATAAATGAGGCTGGAGATTAAATAATGTAATTGTGTATGATTATCTTTATTTCTAATACAATTCTTTAAAAAATCAACAGTGATTTTATGTAGGGGCCTCACATGGTGGACTACACAGGAGTCAGCTTTACTACATCTGTGGAAAAAAACGTGGTAGAGAATTTTAATATTGTTGTTGTTGTTATGTGCTGTCGAGTCGTTTGCGACCCATAGCGACCCTATGCACAACAGCCCTAAACTCTGCTCTATCCTGCGCCAACCACACTGCCTCTGACACACCCATCCCAATTACCCCAGTCACCAAATCAATCCATCTCATAGAGGGTCTTCCCATCCTGCGCTGTCCCTCC
>NW_006402353.1:0-556 GCF_000299155.1 Elephantulus edwardii
AATATTTTAAAAAGTTTATGATATATTTGAACATAGTTTAAAAAGAAAGTTTTGAGCACTTTAGTATGTGTAGACCAGTTTTTCTAAACACAATACAATTATATTAACAATTAGCTACATAGTTAAGTAATTAAAGAGTAAACCTAACAAAATTCTAACCACTTTAAAAGAAAAAAAGGTTTTCTTAATATCCACTATTATTAAAAGAAAATTAAATTGTAATTATGATTTGTGTCCCTCTACCCCTGGAAAAGACAATGGTTGGCACATTGGTTGTAAATAAACAATCATTTAGTGAATAATGACAATTTAGAAACATAATGTAAATGGAATTCCTCTCTATCAAGACACTGTGTTAACATTTATAGCCTTCACTGTGTTCACTTAAAACATGAAACACTTATTAATATAAATGAATATGAATTCTACTCTAAAGTTGGAAATTTGTGAAGAAATTAAAAACTACTGTGGGAGGGGGGAAAAATGAAAAATCAAGGCTCTAGTAATTTTAATTTTAAATAAAATAGGTAATACATTAAATCAACATGAACAGACA
>NW_006402353.1:2343-3476 GCF_000299155.1 Elephantulus edwardii
TGTTCCAATACAGTTCCTATTTTCCATAAATGGTTTTGGTAAAAAGAATATTGTAAAAGTGCATACATTTCCGCTATTACACCTCCATGCCATAATATAGTGTTATGAGCATGAGCAGTTATAAATCCATTGCCATCCTTCCTCTAGATTAATTTTTTTTAATTTAAATTTGTTATTAATTTCACTAAAACTTTAAAGAGGCTTTGGATTTCCATTCATTCATTGTTGCACATTTCTCCCCTCAAAAGGCTCACCCCCAGAACACTACCCTCTTGGAAAAGTAAAAGAAAAATTCTTTCATTGTTTTGCAAATCCTCCGCCATGTCCACTCCACCATGTAGCCATTGCTCTAGACTCCTGTCATGACAGAAATACGTAATCACATATCTCTTTTAAACATTTTTCTCCCTCCTCTGTTTCAGTACAGTATACATTATTGAACCCATCTTACTCAGTCTCTCTCCAACCCCAAAATCAGTCCTGTTTTACAACAGTGGGACCATGCAATATTGGTCCTTTTGTGACTGGGATATTTCACTCAGCATAATGTTCTCCAGAGTCAACCATTTTGAATAATATTGCATGAGTTTTCAATGAAGCATAGTATTTCATTATGTGAATATACCACAGATTCTCTATCCATTCATTTGTTGATGGGCACTTAGGTTGTTTCCAACTCCTTGCTATTGTGAACAAAGCTGCAATAAACATGGGTGTGCATATATCTGCTTGGATGTCAGTTATGGTCTCTTCGTGGAATATTCCCAGTAATGAAATTGCTGGATCAAATGGTATCTCTATTTGCAACTTTTTGAGAAAGCGTCATACCACTTTCCACAGGGGTTGCACAGTTTTACACTCCCATCAACAGTGAATAAGGCTTCCAGTTTCTCCACAATCTAGCCAGCATTTCTTGCTTGCTGTTCTATTAAATTTTACTATTTTGACCGGGGTGAGATGATATCGCATAGTTGTTTTAATTTGCATGTCTCTTAGAGCTAGGGATTTCGAACATTTCTTCATGTGGTTGTTAGCCGTCTAAATGTCATCTTCGGTGAAGTGCCTGTTCATATCCTGTGCCCATTTATCTATTGGATTCTTTACCTTTATCTTGTTGTGGTGCTCAAGTATTT
>NW_006402353.1:4971-5892 GCF_000299155.1 Elephantulus edwardii
GAGAACAATGTTGGCTCTTGGGTTTTCATAAATACTTTTTACTATGTTGAAGAAATTCCCCTCTAATCCTATTTTGTTGAGTGTTTTAATCAGGATAATCAGGAAAGGTTGTTGGATTTTGTCAAAGGCCTTTTCTGCATCAATTGATACGATGATGTGATTCTTGTTCTTTGCTTTGTTAATGTGGTGAATTACATTAATTGTTTTCCATATGTTGAACCATCTTTGCATACCTGTTATGAATCCCACTTGATCATGGTGAATTATTTCTTAGATGTATCGTTGGATTCTATTTTCCAGTATTTTATTGAGGATTTTTGCATCAATGTTCATGAGAGATATCGGCCTATAGTTTTCTATTTTGGTGGTGTCTTTTCCTGGCTTTGGTATCAAAGATATGTTTGATTCATAGAATGAATCTAGGAGGATTGCATCTTCTTCTATTTTCTGAAATAAATTATGTAGAATTGGTAACAGTTCTTCTCTGAATATTTGATAAAATTCACTTGTAAAACCATCTGGACCAGGGCTTTTATTTGGTTGGAAGTTGTTGTATTACCTTTTCAATTTCCTCTTTTGTAATGGGTCTGTTCAGATGTTCACTTTCGGATTGTGGTTTGTGTAAGTTTAGATAGGTTGTGTTTTTCTAAGTATTTGTCCATTTCCTCTAGATTTTCATATTTGTTTGAGTATAGTTTTTCATAGTACTCTAATGTCGTTGTTGTTGTTATGTGCCGTCGAGTCGTTTGCGACTCATAGCGACCCTTTGGACAACAGCCCTAAACCCTGCTCTATCCTGCGCCAACCGCACTGCCTCTGACACACTCATCCCGATTACCCCAGTCACCGAATCAATCCATCTCATGGAGGGTCTTCCCCTCCTGCGCTGTCCCTCCACCCTCCCAAGCATGATGTCCCTCT
>NW_006402354.1:0-2638 GCF_000299155.1 Elephantulus edwardii
CACAGGACAGAGCAGAGTTTAGGGCTGTTGTACATAGGGTCACTATGAGTCGCAAGCGACTCGACGGCACATAACAAAAACAACAACAACAACATCTTTTCTGACAACATGCCCAAAGCATGAAAGACAAAGTTTCACCATCCAGGCCTCTAAGGGGCACACTGGTTGTACTTCCTCTAGACAGGAGGAGTAAAACAGGCTTATCCATTTTTTTTTCCAGGTCATAGGACGTTCAGTACTCTTCTCCAACAACACAATTTAAAGGCACCCATTCTGTCATCCTTATTCATTGACCAACTTTTAGATGCATAGGAATCAATTGAAAATATCTTAGCTCAAATTTTTAAATCCAAGTACCTTATTCTTTGAATGAATATGGTAGCTCTTTAGCACTTTGGAATGATCCTTTTATCTTATAAAGAGAAAAAGAAGTGAGAAGAGCCAGGAGTAGGGTGCATTCTGAACTTAACTTTTTAAGGAACTGAAAAATGTTTCTACAGTGGCTACATTATTGTATATTCTCATCAGCAATGGCAGAGAGTTCCAATATCCTGACTTCCTCGCCAGCACTTCCTATTTTTCCAATAAAAACCATCCTAAAAAAAAAAAAGCCACCCTAGTGAGTATAATCCAGGAAACATCAAAAGGAGATGGAAGGAATGCAGAGTCATTGTACCAAAAATAACTGGTTGACATTGAAAATTTTCAGGAAGTAACATATGAACAAGAGCCAGCAGTAATAAAGGAAGAAGTTCAAGCTGTGTTGAAGGCATTGTAAAAAAAATAAGGCCCCAGGAAATGAGAGGACACCAACTGACATGTTTCAACTAACAGATGCAGCATTGGACATGCTCACCAGTCTATGCTAGGAAATCAGGAGGCCAGCTGTCTGGACAATTGACTGGAAGAGGTCTATATCTGTTCTCATTCTCAAGAAAAGAGATCCAATAGAAGGTGGAAATATTAAAAAAAATCATTAACATGCAAGTAAAATATTGCTGAAAAGCATAAAAAAATGGCTAGACTGTGTCTTACTGCTTTAACAAAACTTTTTAGCTTGTTTTGGAAAAAAAGGCACTGACAGGGAACTGCCAGAAGTTCAAGATGAGTTTAGAAGAGGCCGTGACATTGCTGATGTCAACAATCCTTGCCTTGAGGTGGCAAAATTAATGCCCCAAATATCACCACCCAAATATCACAAAATATCATCAAGTATTAGTGAGAAATTAAGCTCTGAGTGAGCATGTGTTTGACACTTTTTTCTGAAACTTAGGCATGCTGGTGGTTTGAAGACTAAGGTGCACCTAGTTCAAGCCATGATCTTTTCAAGTATCTGCTATGGCATTAGAAAGCTAAACAATGAATAAGGATGACAGAAGAATTGGTGCCTTTGAATTGTGATGCTGGAGAAGAGTGCTGAATATCCCTTGGACTGCCAAAAGAACAAACAGATACATCTTGGGAAAAGTGTAGCCAGTGTGCTCCTCAAAAACAAAGATAGAACTGACATACTTTGGGCGGATAGCCAGGCAAGGCTATTCCTTGGAAAGGGACATCATGCTTGGAAAGATGGAGGGTCAGTGAAGGAGAGGAAAACCCCTAATGAGATGGACTGACAAGGTGACTTCACCAATGGGGTGTAGTATGTCAGAGATGAAGATGTCAGCACAGGATAGGGCAGAGTTCATAGGTTCGCTATGAGTTGTATTCTATTTGATGACACCTAAAAACAATAACAACATTAGACAAAGGGTGCTCTAGTGGGTTGCTGATAAGGAGTTGCACTGCCAACCCAACCAAACCACCCAGGTGTTCCATGAGAGAAATATGGGCAACCTCCTCATGTATGATTAAACTGCCTCTGAAAACCTACTGGAGGGTCAATAATGGAACATAACAACAACAAAAACACAATAGATGAAGTGGTGAAAGAAAAAGATGCACTTAGGGACTTCTGAGTCCAGACATTACTTTTCTGTTAAAATTTCCAATTGTGTTCATAAACACACCATCTTATTTTAATAGTAGCTGAAGGAGCTCTGGTGACTTAGTTGGTAGGAATTTGTGCCACCAACCCAAATATTTTGTATTTCTACTGGTTCAAATTCAAAATTAGCCCCAAAGGGGAAAGTTTTACTCCTGTTGTGATATATACAATCTTGGAAAACCAAGGGAGAGTCAGAATCGACTATATGACAGTAAGTTTGTTTGTTTTTTAAAGAACAGTCAAATTACAACTGAAACGCCAGTTTCAAATGGTATCTGAAGTTAAAGCACTGCTTGGGAAGAAAGGAGATCTTGAAACTTGGGATAGGGACATACGGAAAGCAAATCAGGAAATTGGAGACACTGAGCCTCTAAATTCCATTGAACCTGAGAATCCAGAGATCAACCCATGTATCTATGGTCAACTGATTTTTGACAAGGAAATGAAATCATTGAAATGGGGAAACGACAGCCTTTTAAACAAATGTTGTCGGCAAAATTGGAAAAATATCTGCAAAAGACTCAAGCAAAACCCAGCCCTCACTCCATACACATCATGGACCTAGGACTAAAACCAAGGACTATAAACTTCATTACAGAAAAGCTAGGAACAACACTAGAAGTCCTAATCCACAACATAAACAGTCTTCCC
>NW_006402354.1:6625-7345 GCF_000299155.1 Elephantulus edwardii
ATATCTATATAGATATATATATATATACACACACACACGCTTATTAAGGGTGTGAGTTAATGATGTAAAGTACATAAAACTGAATAGCTTTGACCTTATTAATTTGGGCCCACTAAGCAAAGACTCTTCATTCAGTATTTCGGCTCAAGAAAGGATCTATTGGATCTAGTTTAAGAAAGGATCTATTGGCTTATTTGTGTGTTGTAAGGCCCAAGGGCCTCTTCCATCCTTTTCAAGGGGAGTGTAATCTCTCCTTTCACACAACACGTAATAGCTTATTTGATTGGCTCAATAAAGCATGGATTATGCAATTGCCTACACCAACCCAAGTTGGAGTACCAGATCTGCCTTCATGTGCTGTAGGAAAAAGTATTCAAAAGCTTAGGGATATCGGCAAGTTAGAATTTATCAGGTTAGACTCATAGACCAACACATGGAATGCCCAGAAGATACACCTTGAATAGTGTGAAACACAATGTATATACTTTGTAAGCAAACCAAGTAATAAAAAAAGAATGTAAAATATAATGTAAATGAATGATTGTATGGAACAATGTAAACGAAAGATTGTATAAAACACAATGTATATGGAGATGAAAAGATGAGAAAAAATGGGGTTGCCTTCATAGTTAAAAAAGTAATTTCTAGATCCATCTTGAAGTACAACATTGTGAGTGATAGGATTATATCCATATGCTTACAAGAAAGTCCAGTGAATAC
>NW_006402355.1:0-5613 GCF_000299155.1 Elephantulus edwardii
GCGGGCGGCGGGGTGCGTTCCCCCGGCTGGCAGCGGCGTTCCCCCGGTCTGGCAGGCGGGCAATTTCTTGTAATCTTGAGTTAAGCAAAAATTTTGTAGATAATACAATAAAAATATAATAAAAACATCATTTGATCACTGAACTCCATAAAAATGAAGCAGTGCTCATAAAGACATGTGGACTCAAAAATATTATTAAGAAAGGACAACTGGGTAGAATAAAAAGATAAGCAACAGACTGAGAGAAATAGTTGCAAAAAAATGTAACTGATAAAGGACTTGTATCCAGAATGTGTAAGAACTCTCAAAACTCAACAATACAAAACCCAACTCAATACAAATACAAATACAAATACAAATACAAATACAAATACAAATACAAATACAAATACAAATACAAATACAGACAAAAGAGTTGACCAGGTATTTCACCAAGGGATACAGAGGAGTGTCAAAAAACCACATGAAAAGATGCTCACTAAGGAATGGCAAATTAAGATCACCATGAAATACTACTTTAATTATTTGAATGAATAAAATAAAAATGATGGAAAAAATGACAAGTGATGGGCCACATCAAGAGAACTAAAAAAAGCATGAGAATGAGTCCACACAAAGACTTGTACATACAAATTCAAAGCTGCTTAATTGTAATAGCTGAATACTGGAAAAACCTAAAAGCCCATCAGTTAGTGAATCAGTAAATAAATTGTGGTGTAAGTAAACAATGGAAATAAAAAGGAATGAACTCTTGGTACATGGAACAAAATGGATACATTTTAGAATAATAATGTTGCATGAAAGATAGCATACAAATAAGAGTACTGTACTGTTCTAGTCCATTTATAACAAACTCGATGAAATACAAACTTGTAACAGAAAGGAACAGTGGTTTGGAGATATGGGCTGAGAGGAACAGAAAGGAGGGAGTACAGTGGTGGGAGGAAATTGACCTTGATTATGGCAATGATTTCATGAATGCATTATGCAAACAAAACCCATCATTATAGAGTCCAATGAGACTCACAGTGACTATAGGATAGAGTAAAACTGCCCCATAGGGTTTCCAAGGCTGTAATTTTTATGGTCTTGCAAACGGTGAACGTATACTGCCAACCTTTTGGCTAGCAGCCAATCACTTAAGCTCTGTATCACTAGGGCTATTCATGAGTGTACTGTGTTGTTCTCAGGTGCTGTTGAGTCGAGTCTGACTCATAGTAACCCTATAAACAATAGATCTGAACCCTGTCCTATGCTGTGCCATCCTCACTATTTCAGACATACTTGAGCCAATCGCAACAGTCATTGTGTCAATTCATCTCATTTAGGGTTTTCCTCTCTCTTGCTGACCCTCTACCTTTCTAATACCCTCTCTTTCCAAAGAATAGAGTGTATAGATATATGAAAATTTATCACATTATCCCTTTCTAATATATGGAATGTATATATGAATTACCCCTTAATAAAGTAGTTACATCATGATAGATGGAGAAAAACCTGAAGTCAATGATCTCATTTTACTTGGATGTACAATCAATGCCTATGGTAGCAGCTATCAAAAATCAAAAGATATACTACACTGGGAAAATTTGCTATCAAGAATCTTTTTAAAGTGCTAAAGAACAAGGATATCAATTTAAAGACTAAAGTGTGCCCGCCCCAAGTCATGGTGTATTTAATTTCTTCATACTTAATCTAAAGTTGGTATAGGTTTCACATAAACAAAATCAAGTGTTCTGGGATTTCCATTCTCCTCAAGCTTAACCACAATTTCTTGTGATCCACATAGTCAAATGCCTTTGTATAGTCAATGAAACACAGATAGTTATCCCTTTGGTACTCTTTGCTTTTGGCCAAGATCTGAAACTTATACTTGGACCAGGAAACAGTCTTTAGAACAGAGCAGGGAAACACTGCATGGTTTAAAATCAGGAAAGGAGTGCATCAGGGATGCATCTTGCCTCCATACCTTTTCAAATCTATATGCAGAACAGATCATTTGGAACACTGGACTTTAAGAGGAGGAATGTGCCATCAGGATTAGAGGAAGACTCATCAACAACCTGTTATGTAGATGACACAACCTTGTTTGCAGAAACTGAGAAGGACCTGAAGAGCTTGCTGCAGAATGTCAAGGACTGTAGTCTTCTATACAGATTGAAACTCAACATCAAGAAGACAAACATTTTCACCACTGGGCAAACTGGCAGCACCATGATAGATGGAGAAGAATTTGAGGCTGTTAACAATTACAGCTTCTTGGCTCCACAATCAACACTCTTCACACCAGTAGTGAGGAAATCAAAAGACTAATTGCATTGGGAAAATCTGATGTCAGGGACCTCTCCAGACTGCTGAAAAGCAATGATGTCAGTCTAGAGACTAAGGTGTGCCTAATCCAGGCCATGGTCTTTGCAATTACTTGTTATGCTTCAGAGAGCTGGACAATAACTAAGGATGACAGAAGAAGAATAGATGCCTTTGAGTTGTGGTGCTGGAGAAGAGTCTTGAACATACCATGAACTGCCAAGAAAACAAATAGATCTGTCTTGGAGAGGGTGAAATCAAGTTTTTCCTTAGAGGTAGGATTTTGAAGCTCTGTCTCACATATATTTGGCATGTGGCCAGGGGGGACCTTGGAGAAGGATATCATGCTTGGAAGGGTGGAGGGACAGTGCAGGAAAGGAAGATACTGGATAAGATGGATTGATACAGTAGCTAGGACAATAGGATGTCAGAGTCACTGAGACCTGCTCAGGACAGGGCAGGCTTCAGAGCTGTTGCACATGGGGTCATTATGAGTCGCAGGCGACTCATTGGCACATTACAACAACATCTGAATTTGGATAATGAGTAAAGAACTTTGACTAAGAATCAACGGTTTTTAATTGTGGTATTGGTGAAGAGTATTGACTATATGCCACAGACTTAAAAAAAAAACAACCCACAACAAAAACAAACCAAATCTGTTTTGGAAAAAGTGTAACCAGGGTGCTCCTCAGAGGCAAGGATGGTGAAACTTCATCTCACATACTTCAGGAATGTTGTCAAGAGGCACCATACTTGGAAAACTAGAGGGTCTGTGAGAGAGAGGAAGATCCTCAATGAGAGGGGTTGAAACAGTGACTGCAGCAAAAAGGTTTGAATATGGTAGGTTGTGAGGATGGTGTAGGATAGGGAAAGGTTTCAAACTGTTGTTAATAGGGTCATTATGAGTTGGAGCCAACTTTATGGCACCTAACAACAACAACAACAACAACAGCAAAGAAGTTACATTTCCCCCCCATTATTAAGTGAGAATATTTTCCCCAGGCCCAATTTTCTAAATGAAGATACAACCATGGCCGCACTTGACTAGCTGTCTATCATTTATTATTTTTCAGAAATAGACAAACAGGGATTAAAGGGTTAAGGGCTTTTCCTCCTCTTTTAAAATTATTAAAAAAATTATTATTCACATTTGTACTTGAAAAATTAAGCATATTCAGTCAAAACACTGCAACATTTGGCTAAACGTTGACTTCCGAAAATAAAATCAGGAAGAAATAACTCCTAAGAAAACAAAACTTCATTTTAAAAAATTTCTGATATCATTGTTGCTCTCATTTTAATCTACCAAAATTCTATTGTTGTTATTGTTGTGTGTGATCAAGTCACAACTAACTCATAGTTGACTCTCCAGTAGGTTTTGAGAGGCAGTAAATTGTGTGGAAGGAGACTGCCTAGCCTTCTCCCACAGAGTAGCTGGTGGATTTGAACTGTGTGCTTTTGGAGTTGCTGCACAGCTTCTTACCACTAGGTTAAAATACTATTAGTATTACTATTAAGAAGTTTTCTAGTATAGGAATCTCAATTTTGAATCAAATGATAAAAAAAATACAGAGTTCTGTCAAAAAAGAAATGTGACTCTGTAATCCAACCATTGCTCAAACTATTCTTCATTGTGCAAAGGCAAATATTTAAGTTACGTCGCTTTCTGAAAAGATAAGTGGAAGCAATAATGCCTTGTGAAAAATTAATCAGAATGAAGCAAGCTCAAGATATGAAAAATATTGGTTAAGAAATGAATCTTACAAAATAACATTTAAATATGCATACTTTTTCAGAAGATAATTTTGAGAAGTTGCAACTTTGAGGGAAAAGGTTAAGATTAAAAAATGAAAACTGATATTACTCATAATTTTGTGAGATTTATATCTATCTATCTATCTATCTATCTATCTATCTATCTATCTATCTATCATAAATATATAAGAGTGGAGGGATAGTAAAAGAGAGGAAGACCCTGGATGAGATGGATTGATACAGTAACTAGGGCAATGGAGGGTAGGCACATGTGTCAAAGTCAGTGAGACTGGTCCAGGAAAGGGCTGGCTTTAGAGCTATTGCACATAGGGTCACTATGAGTCATAGGCAACTTGATGGCACAGAACAACAGCAAATGCACACACACACACACACACACAACTTTCTTGTCTGAACCTGTATATATATATATGGTTCAGATAAGGAAGTTAAAAAAATGAAGGACAAGAAATTGTTATTGTTATGAGCTGTTGAGTTGGAACCACATAAGTCACAAGAGAGTGTCCATCTTTCGCCTGTGAAGCCACTGGTGGATCCAAACCACTGGCATTTAGGTTGGCAGTGTAAATTTTTACCTATTAGGCCACCAGAGCTCCCTATGTTATTGTTGTTGTGTTATTGTTAAGTGTCATTGAACTGAGTAAGACTCAAAGTGACCATTTGAACAGATCTGAATCTTGTTCTATTCCATGCCGTGCTACTGTCTCTGATACACTTGACCCCATTAGCACAGTCAGCATATCAATTCATCTTGATGGGAGTCTTCCTCCCTTTTACTGACACTCCACCCTTCCAAATGTGATATCCCTTTCTAAGGAATAGCCTCTCCTCTCTCAGTAATATGTTCAAACTATTAGAGATGAAGGTTTGTCATCCTGGGAACACTCCATCTGCATCTCAAGTCAACTCATAACAATCCTATGAATAACAGATTGAAACCTTTTCCTTTACTTCATGATCTCCACTATTCTTAAGCCCACTGTTGCAGTTACTGTGTCAATCTGTGTCCTTGAGGATCTTCCTCTCTTTTCCCAGCTTGATGACTTTTTCCAAAGACTGGTGCCCTCTGACAACATGCTCATAGTACGTGAGATGAAGTTTTACTATCCTTGCTGCTAAAGAATACTCTGGCTATATTTCCTTCAAGACAGATCTGTTTGCTCTTTTGACAGTCCATGGCACAGTCAATATGCTTCACCATCACCACCATTTAAAAGCATGGGGAGAGCGATGCAGCGCCAGTGAGAGCAACGCACCGTGAGAATGCTGCTGCCAGACGGAAGAACGCCGCCGCCAGACAGGAGAACGCTGCCGCCAGACGGGAGAACGCCACCGCCAGACGGGGTTCCACCGTGAGGGGGGCCTGGAAGAGACGCGGGAAGAACAACAGCCAGCCACCTACCACGGAACTCCAGAGGAGCGAAGACTGTGAGACCCCAGAGGAACAAAGACTACCCGACACTGTGTGACCCCCCTGCAACCCACACCTGTGTGACCCTTAACACACAGGGTGCTGCTGCATCAAGC
>NW_006402356.1:0-8399 GCF_000299155.1 Elephantulus edwardii
AGGGGAAGCGAAGGAGAGGAAGACCTTTGGTGAGATGGATCGATTCTGTGACTGGAGCGGTGGGAATAAGTGCGTTTGAGATGGTTAGGTTGGCACAGGATAGAACAGCATTTAGAGCTCTTGTACATAGGGTCGCTATGAGTCACAAGCCACTCGATGGCACATAACAACAACAAAATTCTTCTATTTTTACAGTAATGGCCTTATTCAGTATTTGTCCTTATGAGACTGAGTCATTTCACTCAGCATAATGCTCTCTAGCCTATCTCACATTACGTAGTATTTTTTTGAAAGTGTTGCTCCTGAGTGCCACGTAGCATACCATCATGTTACTGAATATACCACAGTTTCTCAATCCATTTGTTTGTTGATGGACTTTGGGGCTGTTTCTGTTTTCCTGTTATTGTGAATAGCACTGCTATGAATGTTGGTGTGCAAATCTCCATTTGTGTCTTAGTTCTAGTTTCCTCGGGGTATGATCCTAGCAGTGGGTCATTTGGAATTTCTATGTTCAGCTTTTTTTGAGGAAACGCCAAACTGCCATCCAGAGTAGTTGTATCATCTTAAAATCCCATCAGCGGTATATGAGAGTTCCAATCTCTCCACATCCCCTCCACCACTTATTGCTTGCTGACCTGTTATACTTTGCCACTGCTACTGGGGAGAGATGTTATCTCATGCTGGTTTTGATTTTCAAAGGCTTTCAGACTGATCAGATGACTGGCAGAGTACATTTACTGGAAACTGCCAGAAATTCAAGCTGGATTTTTGAGAGGCCATGAAATGAGGGATAGCATTGCTGATGTCAGATAGATCATGCCTAAAAGTAGAGAATATTAGAAAGATGGTTTTGTGTGTGTGTTTTATTGAATACACAAAGGCATTTTACTGTGCAGATCATAATGAATTATGGCTTGCATTCTTTATTTGCCCGTGGCTGCATAGCTTTGCCTATGCCACAAATCTTAATATACAAATTTGGCTCAACTTTTCTAGTGTAACCATTCTGGTGGCAGAAAATAAAGGAAAGGGATGTTCTGCTTATTTTTTGAACATTGAGGCAGCTGGATTCGCCAGAGGTAAAAGTTACCTAATGAGGTACTGAAATCACAACCAGTTTTTCTTGATCTAGATTATGCACCAGCACCCCTGAACACAGGGGAAAGTGAAGACCAATTTCTTGTCTTGAAATAGGAATTAAGAGAAGCAATGGAAACCAAAATGCCTTACTTTATAGAAATGCCCAAAGAAAAACAAGATATTGAAAGATTACTAAAAACTTTAGCAGAATATATCAAGTAGAATGGGTACCAGGTTGAAGGAGATTCCCAAGCCAGATGATGCCAAATGGGAAGGGGGAATGCAAAATCCAAAAAAGATGAGGTCAGCAGAGTCATTTGACTCCCTAGTAATAGTGCTGATGTGTATGGGGGCGCAGGGAATTGAAGAATTAGAAAAGAAGTGATAGTGAAAATCAGATGGGAGAACTGATGAGAAAGAAGGAGGTAAAGAGGAAAGTAAGGAAGGTGATGAGGAAGAATATGCTGTGACAAAGTGGGACGAGTACAGTTAAAAGGACCTAGAGGTGGCAAAGGACTATCTGGCTGCAGACTTTGAAAATGAAGATGATTTTGGTGCAGACAGAGATGACAAGATGGGTCATTTTAAAAAAATTGATGAGACAATTTCTGAATATTTGGGTAGCCTTTTTTTATGACAAGGAATGAGTTAAATATTCTGTTTTGGTTCCTGATGTTACCCAAACTTTCAGAATTATTTTATTTACATCATAGTTAATTTATAAATAAGCCTTTGACACACTGGCATTCCCTCTAAACGCCTCTGTCAGTATTTTATGTATTCAAGATGCTATTATTTGAATTAAATTGTGCCTAAAGAGCCTTTGCCTGTTTCAATCTGTATGTTCATAACTGAACAAATTAATATTGTTAAATGTCTGATCTTTCATAAACTAGTATTAGTCATCTTCAATGCAGCATTGAAAAACAAGGAACTCATGAAATATACAAAATGGGTGACCCTGGAGGACATTATGCTGACTGAAATATCTCAGTCACAAAAGGACAAATAATGCATAGGGCCACTGTTGTAAAATGGGACTGACATCAGGGTTGAGGGAAGACAGAGAAGGAAGGAAGGAATGATATATACTGCATTGAAACAGATGAGGGAGAGAACTGTTTAAAGAAGGGATATATTATTGGGTATTATTGTCATAACAGGAGTCCAAAATGAAGGCTGCGTAGTGGAGTGGACTTGCGGGGAGGGATTGTATAACAATGAAAGAATTTTACTTTTAAGGTGAAGAGTAAGTTGGGGGAAGGAGGTGGGCAGGGAGAAAGGTGCAACAATAAATGAATGGAAATTCTAAGTCTCTGTAAACTTCTGTTAAAATTAATTTAAAAAAAGAACACGGGGTCGGGGAGAACCCCAACGACAATAATTAGTCATCTAATGCATATATGTAGTCTAAAATTTCCTTGGTATGGCACATAGAGCTCTTCCAAAACAAACCAAAGAAAGTAATTCTGATTCTGGAACTCTCCTGCGAAAAACAACTTTTAGGCTTTTTGTTGCCTTGAAGAGAAAGTTTAAACTCACTTTGCCTTCCACATCTGTCTGTCACCTGGCCCTGGCCTCTTCCTTGGTTTCACCTCTCTCTGCCTTCAGCTTTTGACTTCTAGTGCCTCTCATGCTTCAGGTCACAGCCCAAGTCCTTGCCTTAAAGAGGTTCTCAGCTTCATTATCGTTCTCATGCAATGCCCTGGACTTACTTTGTCATATAATTCATTGTAATTACTCATTGACTTTTGCCCTCTCTTCAGACCACAGTTTCTGTGAGTGATAGGCTCTTGATTCAGTGCCGTATTTTTTACTACCAACACAGGGCATGGTCATAACAAGTGTTAATTAAAACTTAATTGAAGATTTGAGAATTTATATACAGTAGTTGATGAGTCTTCCTCCAATTCTGAGGCCACATTCCTCCTCATAAAGTCCACCCTCCCAAATGATGTGTTCCACATATAGATTGAAAAGGTCTGAAGACAGGACACAGCCCTGACACACTATTTTCCTGATTTTGAACCATGCAGTGTTTCCTTGTTCTGTTCTGGGACCACCACCTTCACGAATAGATTTCACATGAGCACAATCAGGTGTTCAAGGATTCTCAGTCTCCTCAAACTCAGCCACAGTTTGTTGTGTCCCACACAGTCAAAAGCCTTTGCATAGTTAATGAAACACAGACATTTTTCTGGTACTTTCCGCTTTCATCCAAGAGCCATCTGACATTGACAATACTGTCCCTAGTGCCACAGCCTCTTGTAAACACAGCTTGTACTTCTGGTGGTTCTCAGTTGATGTATTGTTCTAGTAATTTTTGGATAATCTTCAGTAAGATTTTGCTTGTGCATAGAGCAAGACTCATAAACAACTTGTTTTATACATTCTTGGAACCAGCAACCAGGAAATCAAAAGATGAATTGGATAAGGAAAGTCTGCTGTCAGGGACCTCTCCACAGTGCTGAAGTGCAATGATGTCAGTTTGGAGACTAAGGTGTGTCTGACCCAGGCCACGGTCTACACAATTACTTGCTATGCATCAGAGAGCTGAATAATGAATAAGGATGACAGAAGAAGAATTGGTGCTTTTGAATTGTGGTGCTGGAGAAGAGTATTGAGCATACCATGGACTGACAAGAGAACAAACAAGTTTATTCTGAAGAAGGTGAAATTAGCTTACTTTCTGGAGGCAAGGATTTTGAAGCTCCATCTCACATACTTTGGGCATGTGGCCAGGAGGGACAATTTCTTAAAGAGGAGACATCTTGGAAGGGTGGAGGGACAATGCAGAAGAGGAAGATCTTGGATGAGATTAATTAACACAGTGACTGGGGTTATAGGTCAGGTGTGTCAGAGACAGTGAGATTGGCTCAGAATAGGACAGAGTTCAGAGCTATTGTACATTGGGTCACTATAAGTTGCAAACAACTCCACAGAACCTAACAACAATATGCGGTAGTTAGTGCCACCAGCATAAGTAGCATACTGTAAGGATGTTGCTGTCATTGTTAGCTGTGGTCAGAGCTGCAACTCATGGCAACTTCTTGCACAAAGCAATGACATGCTGCCTGGTCCCACATCATCCCATAATGAGTGTGGCTCAGACTGTAATGGTCCATATGGTTTTAACCAGCTGGTTTTGAGTGTAGATTTCCAGACCTTCTCAGTTTGTCTTAGTCTGGGAGCTCTGTTGAATCCTGTTTTGCATTGTGCAGAGTCCACTGACAGAAGGGTGGTGGCTGCATAACTGGGAGTGCACCAGGAATTCCTGCAGTCTATCACTGCGGCATCACTGTTGTTTAAAGATGATTGATGTTAATTGCCATGCTGATCCCCAGTGTGCAGAGTAGAACTGCTCTACAGAGTTCAAGAGGGTAACCTCTGGAAAGCTGATAGATAGCTGCATGCCAAGGTGCCTCTGGGTGAATTTGAACAGGCAACCTTTTGCCTAATAGCTAAGCAGATAATTATTTGTGCCGCTCAAGAACTCTCAGGGATAATATACCTATACCAAGAGAACATGAGAAGTTAGAAAGACAATGATGACGAAGATACAGAGATACACGGGAGCACCATAAATCAGAGCTGACTCAATAGCAAATCGTGTGAATTGAAGAGAAGACTGAGGGAAGAATGACGGATGAGTGGTCAGAGAAGTAAGAGAAATGTCAAAACAGAATACAGTCACAAGTCAGAGGAGATTGGACAAATCCAAAAAGGCTGGCCACAGCTGTGCCACTGTGTCTGGTTACAGAGGAACAAAGGGAGCCTTTAAGAACAGTTGAGATCCTTCCTTACCAAACCAATGTACTTAAGAGAGTGTCTTTTCCCTCATTTCACCAATGCTATAACCATTGGCCAAGCAAACAAACACTAAACAACACACTTGGAGGCTAGAAACTGTGCGGGGTCCTACAGAGACGTGAAGAGAATGTTCACGTGAGCCTGAAAGGCTCACAGCCCTGGCCTGCAAAGGAAAGTTACAAAACATTGACGTGTGCCCAGTCCAAGTTGGGATGGGGCATTTGATTAGAGTTGGCACAGAGCAGCACTCTGAACATTCAGTAATTCAGGAGCCACTGTGTGAGTCCAGAGGTCAGCAGGCCTCAGCGTCTTGCTCTGAGCTGGCAGGAAGAGAAAGGGAAAGTATATAGTACATTATTGCATCATTTCTGTCTGTTCAAGAGTCAAACAGAAATGAAATTTAGGGCTTTCTAAAAAAAACGGATCCAAGACAGAGGACAGACAAAGCAGTCTAGTCAGAAGCCCACCGCCGCTCACTCACTGCTGTCAAGTCAATTCCAACGAGCAGCAACCTTACAGAGTAGCACTATCCTGTAGGATTCTCAGAGCTGTGAATCTCTGGAAGCAGACTGCCACAGTTCCTCTCACAGAGCAATGGGTGGTTTAAACTGCTGACCTATTGGTTGGCAAACAAAGGCTTTAACTATTGTATGATTACAACTTGCTCAGTTAAAATCATGTACCCTTTTGCTAAAAGAAACTTTTGGGCTTGATCTCTGTGCATTCTGCAAAAGTTTCTTTAACTTTCAGGCCTGTGTTGTCTTGTATCACTGACTTAGCTACTTTTTGTTTGTTTCTGTCTGGTATTCTAACTACAGGGAAACAGAAGACAGAGTACAGTGTTCAAAAGGTGTGTGAGTTCTGGCTTTCCAGAAATTAACAGATATGCTTACAGGAGGACTGGGACAACTGGAATCATCATGATAGATGAAGATTGAGATTGTTAATAATTTCAGCTTGCTTGATTCCACAATTAACATTCTTGGCACCAGCAGTCAGGAAATCAAAAGACAAATTGCATTAGGGAAATCTGCTGTTAGGGGCCTCTCCAGAGTTCTATAGAGCAATGATGTCAGTCTAGAGATGAAGGTGTGCCTGATTCAGGCCATAGTGTGGGAAACCAAATTTCATACTAGATATTTATAATAAACCAAATGCTATATCAGGATATGAGGGAGGCTGGATTTCATCTTGAAGCACCAAGGCAGACCTTAGGTGTTCACAGGGGTTAAGCGCTAAGGCAGACCTTAAGCTTTACACAATTCTTGTATTATATTTGTTAACCCTCCCTCCTGAGTCAAGCATAAGGTTTTCAATACAAAGAGCTTAGCTTCATTTGCATAGAATCCTCTTTATGATTTGCTTCCGGGCAATTTTCAATTAAGGCACAGGAAAGCTGGGTTGGGGTGTTTTACCCCTGTTTTCTTACACATTCTTGGTGTTCTGTCTCGGTTTTTTATTCTTTACCCTCGGTTGACAACACCATGGTCTTTGCAATTACTTGCTACACATCAGAGAGCTCAAAAATTATGTAGGTTGGCTAAAGAAGAATTGATTCCTTGGAGTGGTGGTGCTAGAGGAGAGTTTTCATAGCATAGACTGCTAAGAAAACAAACAAGTCTGTTTTGTAGAGGGTGAAACCAAGTTGCTCTTTGGAGGCAAGGAATTTGAGACCTCATCTCATTATACTTTGGTCATGTAGCCAGGAGAGGCCAGTCTTTAGAAAAGGATATCATGCTTGGAAGGGTCAAGGAACAGCGCAGGACCCAGATGAGAAGGATTGACTCAGTGTCAGAGACAGTGGGACTGGCTCAGGATAGAGCAGGTTCAGGCCTATTGTGCATAGGGTTTCCATGAGTCACAAGTGACTCCTCGGCACATAATAACGACAGACATAGGATTTGGGAGTGTGCCTAAAGAGAGATGGAAGGACAATCTTCCTCTTTGTAAAATTACCTTTCTAGGATTTCATTTAATGCAAAGAGCCTCTCATTTTATGTAACACACATGGTTTTAGAAACACAAACTCAAGGGTAGAAATAAAAATATCTATAAGGCAAACTATCTTCAATGCCCTAGAAAAATAGATTACCTAAGGAAAGCCTGCTCATCAAAGGGAGGGAGGGTCTTTTTTTGTGTTTGGTTTTTTACATTTTCATTCATTCATTGCTGCATTTTTCTCCCTCCCTACTCCTTCCCTCTCCCCACCCTCAGTTCACTCTTCTCATTGAAAAGTAAAGAAAAATTCTTTCATTGATATACAATCCTCTCCTCCTCCCCCCCACCCCGCCAGTAGATTCCACTATGCAGCCTTCACTCTGGACTCTTGTCATGATCATAATACCTAATCATATATCACTTTTAAACAGTTCTCTCCCTCATCCCTCATCTGTTTCAATGGGGGGAGGTTGTTTTAAAGAAAATCAAGTATTCTTTAGGGAGTTCTTGTGGCCCAGTGAGTGACAACTTCTTCAACGGTGACCCTAGGAGGGGAAGAACGAGAAGGGGGGGGACAGGAGGCACAGAAGCACGGAGACAAGTTGAAATTCCAATCAAGTCTCAATTTTATTGAAAGCACTCACAGCTTATACACAGGAGCACAATGGGGGGAGGAGAAGTACGCAAGGGGGGAGAATAGCATCATGTCATTTCTAGTAATCTGAAAGTTATCTGGTTAACAGAAACTTAGCAGGGCATTTCCCGAAACCTATCCTCCAAGGGTAGGGTAAACTGAAACCTATCCTCCCAGGGCAGCATGTCCAAACATGTTCTTGGAGAATTACAAAATGGTTTCAGAGAATTACAAAATGGCTTCAGCTAAGTTGAAATAGCAGGCCCCAACAGATCCTCCCTGTTTTCATAATTATTTGAAGACTGCAAAAGAGCAACAGGATTACCTTTGGTGCTCTCCTGTTTAACCATGTATGAAACCGGCACCTGTCTTAGGTTGGACACCGCACCTACTGATCTTACCCATCATGGGCTAACCCAGCAGCTATGGTGGGGCGCCTGTCTTACATTGAAACAGGGGCCGGTGTCTCTTACCCGTCTCTGGCTGCCCGGTTTATTAGCCTGTATCATTAAGGATTTTCTTTATCGGCCATTTGCAGTCTTTGATAATGGACTTGTATGGGACAGGAGGCTATGGATTCGACCTGCTGCTTGATAAAGCATGTAAGCCTCTGAATTGCCCAGGGGCCAAAAGAAATAAGCAAAAAAAAAAGCCTATTAAGGGTCCCAAAAAGGAGTGACTGGTCTTTGACCACGTCCCCTTAACTTTTAGGCCATAATTGATTGATTATACATTCTTTTGCTTTAATTTTTTTGTCACAGTATGCACTAGCCCAATTAAAAACTTAGCTGTTTCACCGAAGAAGACATTCAGATGGCCAACAAGCCCATGAAGAAATGTTCAAAGTCCCTAGCTCTAAGAGAGATGCAAATCAAAACAACTATGAGATATCATCTCACCCCAGTAAGAATAGCAAAATATAGCAGAACAGCAAGCA
>NW_006402356.1:8499-10546 GCF_000299155.1 Elephantulus edwardii
GCCAGTTCTGATTAATCTTCTTTGTCAGTGTATCCTTTGCCATTCCCTATCACTCCTCCCTGAGAGAGACTTCACCCTGAGTCATAAGGAAAAGGGGACGGCGTATTCTCTTAGCTACTTCCTGCTGAAAAGGGACGCTGTGGGTTTCAGCCAAGTAAATCTTTTGTTGGATAAAATGACTAAGGGAAAATAAATTAAAAGTTTGGCTCGTCTATAGAGGACTTACAAGTTGAAAATTATCCCTAGATCAAGTTCAAGTTAAGGATTATCTCTAGAAAGACAGATGTCTTGAGAAGAATCATAGATGTGGCTATTGGCACTAGATGCTCTCTGGGGTAGGTAAAATGCCCTCCAAGTTTTCTTTTCTTCTTCAAAGTGCTAAAGAGCAATGATGTCACTTTATTTGCTGAATTTTTTTTTACATTCAACTGCAGTCTTTTTGTGATTTGAGTGAAAGTTTATATATCATACCAGTTTTGTATTTAATTATTCATGAACCCTTTATAACATTAGTCATAATTGATTACCATAATTAATCACAATGTCTGATCTGTCTCTTATTGCATATTGTCTTTCTGGTCATTCGACTTAATAAATGTCTACTACTTTTTGTGACTTTTCACTCGTATCTCCTTCCCTTCCCATCCCTGGTAACCATCAAAGAAGAACTCTATCAGAGTGAAAAGCTTTCCTTGGTTTTCATTGGTTTGATTTGATTCTTATTTAATTTTTTAAAAGATATTTATATTTGGTTGAAAGTTTATAAATCATATTGGATTTTCATCCAATCATTCTTTCACATTTTGTTTTATAATTATAATTAAAATTCATTTGTGTAATTAATTAATACAGTGTCTGATCAAATCCTTGTGGTGTATTGCCTTTCCTTCACCCAATTTAGCCACTTATTAATTTGTTCTCCCCTCTCCCTCCTCACCCATTCCTGGTAACCATTCCTTGGCATTTTATGATAGTGATCTAATTCAATATTAGGGAGCTCTCATGTTCTAGTGGTAGGAAGCTGCAGTGCAAATCCCAAAGACACAAGATTCTAATCCACCAGCTGCTCCATGGAGAAGGATAGATAATCTCCTCCCATGCAATTTACTACCTTTGCAACTCTGCTGGAGGGTCAACTATGAGTCACTTCCAACTCCATAGCTACAACAGCAAAAGCATTATTCAGTATATGTCTTTTTGTGACTCACTTAAATCACTCAATGTCATTCCTCCAGGTTCATCATATTTTACAGTATTTCATACACTCTCATTTTTAGTGTGTATAATACTTCACTGTATATATATTGTTGTTGTTGTGTGCTGTCAACTCATTTGCAACTCATAGTGACACAATGCACAACAGCTCTGATTGTTGCTCTATCCTGAGCCAGTCTTATTGTCTCTGACACACCTACCCCTGTTACCCCAGTCACTAGTTTTTGAATATATTCATCAATTGATGGACACTTGTATTGTTTTCTATCGTTTTACTATCATCAATAGTGCTGTAATAAACCTGTATGTGCATATATCAGCTTATGTCACAGCTCTTATTTCTTTCAGGAAATTTATATATAGTGGGATTGCTGGATCACATAGTTTTGCCATTTTTAATCTTGTAGCATAAAGGCCAGCCTGCTTCCAACCATGATTGCAGCATTTTCTATCTCTCGGAACCTTCTGCAGCACTTGTTTTTTTGCTATCTTGTTGAACTTTGCCACTGCGGCTCAAGTGAGAGGATGATGTCTCACTGATGTTTTGATTTTCATCTAACAGCAAATGATCTTGAGCATTTTTTCATGTGTTTGTTAGCTATGTGAATGTATTCTTTGGTGAAGTGTCTTCTCATGTCCTCTGCCTATTTTGTAATTGGTTTGTGTGTCTTTCTCTTGTTGAAGTGGTGGAGTTTTTTGTTGTGTTTTTTTTTAAGCTTATATTTATTTTATATTGTTGTTGTTGTTATGTGCCGTCAAGTCATTTGTGACTCATAGCGACCCTATGTACAACAGCCCTAAACCATGCTCTATCCTGTGCCAATCTCATTGC
>NW_006402357.1:0-726 GCF_000299155.1 Elephantulus edwardii
TAGGGTTTGGGTTAGGGATAGGGTTAGGACTAGGGTTAGAGTTAGGGTTAAGGTTATGGTTAGGGCTATGATTAGGCCTAGGGCTAGCCCTAAGTTTCTATCTCTAATTAGGGTTAGATTTAGGGTTAGTGTTAAAATGAGGGCTAAGTTGAGGGTTTGGGCTAGACCTAAGGCTCCATCTAGGGTTAAGGTTAGGTATGGGGTTAGGTTTAGGGTTAGGGTTAGGAGTATGGGTAGGTTTAGGGGTATGGTTATGGTTAGTGTTAGGGCTAGGGCTAGATCTCGGTCTTGGTCTAGTGTTATGGTTAGTGTTAGGGATAAGGTTAGGGTTAGTTTTAGTTCTCGGGTTAGGACTAAGTCTAGATTTAGGTCTTCGTCTAGGGTTAGGGTTAATGTTCAGGTTAAGATTAGGGCTAAGTTTAGGGCTTGGGCTAGATCTAAGTATCCATCTAGGGCTAGGGTTAGGGTTAGGGTTAGAGTTAGGCTTTGGTTTCTGGCTACGGTTAGGGCAAGGGCTAGACCTAGGTCTTCGTCTAGGGTCAGGGTCAGGGTTAGGGTTTGGGTTCGGGTTCGGGTTCGGGTTAGAGTTAGGGTTAGAATTAGCGTTAGAATTATGACTAGGATTAGGCCTAAGTCTAGATTAAGGTCTTCTTCTAGAGTTAGGGTTAGGGTTAGGGCTAGGTTTAGTGCTAGCGTAGACCTAGGTCTAGTTAGGGTTAGGGTTAA
>NW_006402357.1:1928-2770 GCF_000299155.1 Elephantulus edwardii
TTAGATTTGGGTTAAGATTAGGAATAAGTTTAGGGCTTGGACTAGACCTAGGTCTCCACCTAGAGTGAGGGATACGGTTAGGGCTAGGGCTAAGTTCATGATTAGGGTTATGATTAGGGATAGGTTTAGACGTAGGTCACCCACTGGTTAGGTTTATGGTTAGGGTTAGGTCTGGACCTAGGTCTTCGTCTAGGTTTTGGGTTAGAATTAATTTTAGACCTAAGTGTAGACGTAGGTCTCTGTCTAGTGTTGGCGTTCGTAGGACGATAAGGAGTAGGTCTTGAGCTAGGTCCTCACTAGGTTTAGGGTTAGCATTACTGTTACAGTTAGTGTTAAGTCCTGCAAAGCCTAAAATCCATACAGTAAACATTTGATTGTTCAGCAAGTCGCAGATTACAGTGAAAGAAATATACAACACAGTCTGTCATTACAGAGCTTCAGCAACAAAGGGATGCACTTTACAAACAAAAGGTTTTTTAAGGTTAGGATTAGGTCTAGATTTAGGGCTAGGTTTAGCTCTTCCTCTAGAGTAAGGGTTATGGTTAGCATTCGCGTTAAGGCTAGGGTTAGGGCTAGGGTAGACCTAAAACTTCGTCTATATTTAGGGTTAGTTTTATCATTAAGAATAGTGTTATGGTTACGGTTAGGCCTAGGATTAGGTATAGGGCTATGACTAGGACAAGGTATCCCTGAAGGGTTAGACGTTGAGTTAGGGTGAATGTTAGGGTTAGGATAGGGTTACGGTTAGGGTTAGGGTTAGGGTTAGGGTTAGGGTTATGTTCAGGGTTTGGACTAGGATAAGGTCTGGGGATAGACCTATGTCTTCATCTAGAGTTAGTGCT
>NW_006402357.1:2870-4224 GCF_000299155.1 Elephantulus edwardii
TAGAGGTAGGGCTGGGACTAGACTTTTTTGTCGTTTAGCTTAGGTTTCGGGTTGTTGTTAGGGTTAGGGCTAGGGTTAGGGCTAGGTCTAGACCTAGGTCTCCTTTAAGGTTAGGATTAGGGTATGTGTTAGGATTATAGTTGGGGTTAGGGTTAAAGCAAGGGTTTTGTATAGGGCTAGACAAGTTCTCCGACTAGGGTTTGGGTTAGGGATAGGGTTAGGACTAGGGTTAGAGTTAGGGTTAAGGTTATGGTTAGGGCTATGCTTAGGCCTAGGGCTAGCCCAAGGTTTCTATCTCTATTTAGGGTAAGATTTAGGGTTAGTGTTAAAATGAGAGCTAAATTGAGGGTTTGGGCTAGACCTACGTCTCCATCTAGGGTTAAGGTTAGGTATGGGGTTAGGGTTAGAGTTAGGAGTATGGTTAGGGTTAGGGGTATGGTTATGGTTAGTGTTAGGGCTAGGGCTAGATCTCGGTCTTGGTCTAGTGTTACGGTTAGTGTTAGGTTTAGTTCTCGGGTTAGGACTAAGTCTAGATTTAGGTCTACGTCTAGGTTTAGGGTTAATGTTCAGGTTAAGATTAGGGCTAAATTTAGTCCTTGGGCTAGATTTAAGTCTCCATCTAGGGCTAGGGTTAGCATTAGGGTTAGGGTTAGGGTTAGGCTTTGGTTTCTGGCTACGGTTAGGGCAAGGGCTAGACCTAGGTCTTCGTCTAGGGTCAGGGTTAGGGTTACGGTTAGGGTTAGCGTTAGAATTAGCATTAGAGTTATGACTAGGATTAGGCCTAAGTCTAGATTTAGGTCTTCATCTAGAGTTAGGGTTAGGGTTAGGGTTAGTGTTAAGGATAGGGTTAGGGTTAGGGCTAGGTTTAGGGCTAACGTAGACCTAGGTCTAGTTAGGTTTAGGGTTAAGGTTAGTGTTACGGTTAGGGTTAGGGTTAAGTTTAGGATTAGGGCCAGGTTTAGGGCTAGCACTAGTCCCAAGTAGGTTTCTTGTTATGCTTAGGGTTAGGGTTATGGTTAGGTTAGTGTTAGCTTCAGGATTAGGGTTAGGGTTAGGGCTAGGGTTAGATCTAGGGTAGACCTATGTCTCCATCTGGTGTTAGGGTTAGGGTTAGGGTTAAGATTAGGGCAAAGTTTAGGGCTTGGGCTAGACCTGGGTCTCCATTTAGGGTTAGGTTTAGGGTTAGGCTTAGGGTTGGGGTTAGGGTTGGAATTAGGGCTAGGATTAGGGCTAAGGCTAGACTTAGGTCTTCATCTAGGGTTATGGTAGGGTTAGGGCTAGGGTTAGGTCTAGGTCTTCATCTAGATTTAGCATTAGTGTTAGGGATAGGGTTGGGGTTAAGACTAAGGCTATG
>NW_006402357.1:4564-6477 GCF_000299155.1 Elephantulus edwardii
TTAGGGTTAGGGTTAAGCCTATAATTAGGGTTAGGGTTAGGGCTAAGGCTAGAACTAAGTCTCCATCTAGGTTTAGGTTTAGCGGTAGGGTTAGTGCTAGGTTTAGTGTGAGAGCTAGACTTATTTCTTCGTCTAGGGTAAGGATTAGGGTTAGTGATAGGGTTAGGGCTCGAGTTAGGGTTAGGGTTAGAGTTAGGGCTAGGGTTAGGCCTACGATTAGGTTTAGGTCTCACTCTAGTTTTAGGGTTAGGGTTTGGGTTAGGCCTAGAATTAGGGTTAGGATTAAGGCTAAGTCTAGAGCTACATCTCCGTCTAGATTTAGGGTTAGGGTTACTGTTAGCGTTCGGGTTAGGGCTATGTTTAGGGCTCGAGCTAGACTTTTGTCTTCGTATAGATAAGAGTTAGGGTTAAGTTTAGGATTAGGGCTAGGTCTATACCAACCTCTCTGTCAGGGTTAGGGTTAGGGTTAGGGTTAGGGTTAGGGTTAGGGTTAGGTTTAGTGTAAGGGTTGTGTTTAGGGTTAAGTCTACGTCAAAGTTTTAGACCTTGGGTGAGACCTAGGTCTCTTCCTATGGTTACGGTTAGTGTTAGGGTTAAGGTTAGGGTTAGGGTTAAAGTTAGGGTTAGGGTTAGGATTAAGGCTTTGTCTAAACTTTGGTCTCTGTCTAGGTTTAGGTTTAAGTTTAGGGTTAATTTTAGGGTTAGGTTTAGGGTTAGGTTTAGGGTTAGGGTAAGCGTTAGGGCTATGGTTAGTGCTAGGGCATGACTTTGGTCTTCCTCTAGAGTTATTGTTAGTGTTAGCTTTAGGGATAGGACTAGAGCTAGGTTCGACCTAGGATTTCATCTAGATTTAGGATTAGGGTCAAGGTTAGGATTAGGTTTAGGGCTATAGCTAGACCTAGGTCTCCCTCAAGGTTTAGGGTTAGGATAACGGAAAGGGTTAGGGTTAGGGTTAGTGTTAACGTTAGGGTTAGGATAGGGTGAGGGTTAGGGTAGGGTTAAGGTTAGGGCTAAGGCTAGACCTAGGTCTTCGTCTAGGTTTAGGGCTCTTGTTATGGTTAGGGGTAGGGTTAGGGTTATGGTTAGGATTAGTGTTAGAGTTAGGTCTAGCGATAGGTTTAGCGCTAGACCTAGGTCTTTGTCTAGGGTTAGGGTTTAGGTTTGGGTTAGATTAGGCTTAAGATTAGGGTTAACTTTAGGGCTTGGAGTAGACCTAGGTCTCCATCTAGGGTGAGGGTTAGAGTTAGGGTTAGGATTAGGGCTAGGTCTAGACGTAGGTCATGTCTAGGATTAAGGGTAGGTCTAGGATTAGGGCTAGGTCTTCGTCTAGGTTTGGGTTAGGGTTAAGATTAGGGCTAGGTCTCGATGTAGGTGTCTCTCTCGGGTTGGCATTAGGTCTAGAGTAAGGGCTAATACTAGAGCTAGGGCTTCATCTAGGTTTAGGGTTAAGGTTAGGGTTACGGTTAGCGTTAGGGCTAAGGTTAATGCTAGGGTAGATCTAGGTATTCATCTCGGATAAGAACTAGGGTTATGGTTAGGGTTAAGGTTAGGGTTAGGCCTACAGTTAGGGTTAGCCCTACGGCCAGAATTAGGTCTCACTCTAGGGTTAGGGTTAGGGTTAGACTTAGGGTTAGGATTAGGTCTAGGATTAGTGTTAGATCTAGACCTAGGTCTTCAACTAGGTATAGGGTTAGGGTTAGTGTTAGGGCTAGGTCTAGACGTAGGTCTCTGTCTAGGTTTTGCGGTAGGACTAGGGTTAGGGCTAGGTCTAGAGCCAGGTCTTTGTCTCTTGTCATGGTTAGGGTTAGGGTTTAAGTTAGGGTTAGATTTGGGTTAAGATTAGTGATAAGTTTAGGGCTTGGACTAGACCTAGGTCTCCACCTAGAGTGAGGGAGGGTTAAGGTTAGAGTTAG
>NW_006402358.1:0-5574 GCF_000299155.1 Elephantulus edwardii
TGTTCATTGAAAGGAAAAATAAAGAAATTAAATAAAAAAGGAAAAATTAATAACAACTTCAATTTTATCTTTATTTATCACAATGTTTCCACTTTTCAAATGATAATGATTTTCTTTTGCTTGATGTTGAGATGTAATACATATTGAAGATTGTAATCTTTGACCTTCTGAAGCAAGAGTTACAAATCCTCTTTACTTTCAGCAAGCCGTCATGTCATCTGCATAACCCAGATTGTTGATGAGACTTCTTCTTATCCTCAGACTACATAGTTTGTTTCAGTAATGATTTGCTCAGCACACAGTTTGAGCAGGTATAAAGAAAGGATACACATCTTTCCTAATTTTAAACCATGCAGTGTTCCCTTGTTATGTTCTGATAATAGAATTTTGATCAATGGATCACTTTCTCATGAGCACAATTAATTATTCTTGGATTTCTTATTCTTCTCAGTGTTATCCATAATTTGTTATGATCCGCACAGTCAAATGCCTGTGCATACTTAATAAAACATAAGTAAATATCTGTCTAGTACTCTCTGGTTTAAATAAAATTTCATCTGATATCAGTGATTGTATCTTTTATTCCAGGGTTATAATATCTGTTGATTATAATAATGAATACTTAGCGACATCAAAGTTATACGGTCATATAAAATTATGGCTTTAGTCATTTGTTATTTTATTTAAGTGACCTTTTAGGATACAGAATTTGTTGTTACCTTTAATAACTTCTGATTAATTAGTAAATACTGTGTAGCTTTCTTAAGCTTACTTTTCTCTTTAGTAATTTTTTTTCTTCTTTTTTTCACTTTTGAATGCTATATTTTAGTTTTTTGTTTAATTTGAAGACATAGTAAACACTTAAGAATAGATAATTGAAAAATGAAGATCAGGCACTAAAAAATTCTTTAACCCACTGAAGCTAGCTTAAAAAGAAATATTTCATAATAGGAAAATTAGAGCTTAATAAGGAAACATTTTCTTCTGCTTCAACTTGAATTTGCATATGGGCACTTGATGGTCTGTTTCATAGTTAGCCTCTGGCCTTTTCCTGACTGATGATATTGAACTTCACCATCTTCTCTTTCCACAGAAATAGCACATTGATTCCTTGGTATTCCATCTGGTAAAGACCATATGAATAGTTTCTGTTGAGGTTGTCAAAGAAAAGTTCTCCTAGTAAAAAAATAATTGCTCCAGAAGAACTTTATTATGCATTTTCCAGGATAATTTTTATCCTAAAAACTACATTTTTCTTTCCAATTTCAAATTCTAAGCACCAATAATTATCAATGTATTATGATTGATCAATTTTTGAGGATGTTGGTAAAATTCTTGGTAAAAGTTGGTAAAATGTTGGTCATAAGTTTTGGCATTGACATGTAAATTTGAATAATATTTATATTATGTTATTGCTTGTCAAATCTGGACAACCACTAAAGGTCAAAGAATAGATGTATTTGAGCTATGATGCTAAGAATATTGGATATGCTTTGCACTGCCAGAAGAACAGATATAAGTCTCCTGGGGTAAATAAAACAAGAGTGCTTCAAGGAAGGGAAGCCTTCATGACCCTTACTTTGAATTTCTTTTATCAAGGATAATCAGTCTCAGAGTAAAGAGACATCAAATAAGTAAAGCACTTTTGAAAAACAAGAATGAAGTGGGATACATAGCACTCACTGATCTCAAAACCTACTACACAGTGGTAGTATTCAAAATAGCAAGGTACTAGTACAATGACTAGCACATAGACCAATGGAACAGAACTGAGATTTGGAAATTAATCCATCTATCTATGGTCAACTGGTCTTCAATAAGGAAACAAAACCTATCAAATGGAGACACTACAAACGCTTCACAAATGGTACTGGTAAAACTGGGTTACTACCTACAAAAAGCTGAATTAATGGAATTCCAAAATCTCTGTAGATGTTCATTGAAATGAAAAATAAACAGCATAAATTAAAAATAAAAAAAGCTGAATCAGGATGCATACTTCTCACCATACACAAAAATGAACTCAAGGTGCATCAGAGACTTAAGGGGTAAAGCCCCAAGTCATAAAGATCATAAGAAACATAGTAGGTCCAAGCTTTGAAGGTCTAGCTCATAGTGTCAAAAGGCTGCAAAATATAGCCCAAAATGCATAATTTGGAGAGGATAAAAGTTACGAATGCGATCTTCTAAAAATTAAATCATTGTGTGCATCAAAACCATCTTCCAACAGAGTGTAAAGAAAATATCTTAACTGGGGGGCGGGGAATTGGCAATAACATTTCTCACAAGGGTCTCATATCAAAAGTTTACAAAGTCCTACAGGGTCTCCAGATGAAAAGACAGATAACAAAATTACAAAATGGATAAAACACAGAGGAAGATATCCAGATGGCCAACAGACACATGAAGCAATGCTCAGAATAATTGGCAATAAGAAACTTGCAAATCAAAACCACAAGAAGATACCATCTCACTCCAGTAGCAGTGGCAACATTTAACAAAACAGCAAGTCATAAATGTTGGAGAGGATGTGAAAAGATAGGAAATCTTATAAACTGTTGGTGAATTTGTAAATCTCTAGAAGTCAGTTTGTCATCTCCTCAAAAAGTTGAACATAGAAACTCCACGTGACCCAGATATTCCACTGCTTGGAATATACCTCTAGAAAATGAGAAGTGAGGCACAAACAGAGATTTGTACACCAATGTACATAGCAGCATTATTTATCATCACAATTGCTTGGAAACAGCCCAAATGTCCAACCACAATCAAGTGGATTGAGAAATTGTGGTACATTCACATGCAGGAGCAAGGATTTTGAAAATCACTAGGATCGATTCATTGACTGGAGTAATGCGAGTAGGTGTATCAGAGACAGTGAGGTTGGCACAGGATAGAGCAGGGTTTAGGGCTCTTGTACATAGGGTCGCTATGAGTCGCAAGTGACTCAACAACAGCAACAACATAATTTGGGAGGGATTGGAGGAGATTGGAGAACATTCCTGTAAGGACAAATGTTGTATAAGACCATTATTATAGAAATAGAAAGATAACTAGCAAAACATGTATGAGGATCCAATGATGGGAAGGGAGGAGCAGAGAAATGAGGATGTACGGGGGTGGGGGAAGGATTGGTAAAAGAAATGAGAAATAGCCCATGTGATAAACAATGTATACAAACTTTCTAAGCAAATAAGTATAAAATAAAAATTTTATTAAAGAAAATAAAAATTGTATTTAAAAATTAAGCAAAGAGTAACCATTCTAAAAAAAATAAAATAAAAAAGAGTAACCAGTCTCTGAAGAGGGATATCAAGTTCAGAAAATTATGTCAGTAAAAAGAGGGAAACTTCCCATGAGGTGGATTGATACAGTGTCTTCCACAATAGGCTCAAATTTAGCAGTGATTGTGAGGATGTTTCAAACCGAACACTATTTGCTTATATTATACATACAGTGTACCTTGATAATACCTAAAAAAAACAATACAGAAACAGATTTCAATTAAATAATTTTATAAATAGAGCATGATATTTTGTCTCGTATTTAAACGTATTGTCTTAAATTTTAACATTTCCCTTTTATCTGACAGAGGTAACTCACGGCTGCCATGATGCTAAACTCTGTGACACTGATGTGTCAAATGTGATAATGGTTACCCATGGGGGACAGTGTTTGGTGGAGCTCCCTGATTAAAAAAAGCCTGGAAACAAGAAAGGCAACCTTTTCCAAAAAAACTTGCCCCCAAAAAACCCAAAAAAAAGAAGAAATTTATACAAGTGTTCAGGTCTTTCATTCATAGGGTCACTATTAATTGTCTATGACTCAACGACACTTAACCACTACAACTTTTATCTGACAAATATTTTCTCAGACAAGGATCTCTGTTGATGTAGTCTCTAAGAGAGTTGCATTGTAACCCAATGACCACAATTCTATTAGCATCCAAAGGAGAAATTCAGTCTTCTCTGGTGCTATTTAAATCCAATGGAGTGTAAACATTATGTTCCTTTCAAATAGGGAATTGTATCTGAGTTTGAGTTTGAAAAGTGACCTGTGTCGTTGTTATGTACAGTTGTACTGGACTCATAGCGGTTCTATATACAACATATTTGAACCCCGTCCTATCCTGTGATAACAGAACAATCTCTGACACACACTAGTCCATTGCTTCGGTCACTGTGTCAACTCACCTGGTGAAAAATCTTCCTCTCTTTTTTTGTCCCCTATCTTTCCAAGAACGATGTCATTTTTCAAGGAATAGCCTCTCCTAGCAACATGCCAAAAGTACATGCTTCCAAGGAACACTGTGGAAGAACTTTCACAAAGACGTACCTGTTTAATTTTTTTTTTGGCAGTCCATGGGATATTTAGTACTGTTCTTTAACTTAAGAGACCAACGGTATCATTTTTGTTATGTTACCTTTATTTATTATCCATCTCTGAACAACATAGCAAATGACTGAAATGTCCCTGATTTGTATCCAAAAACTAATATCATTGCTTCTAAAGTAATTTTGGAAAGGTTCCTGATTGTAGACTTTCCTGAACAATACTTCTCCTGATCTTCTTGGTCAAATTTAAAATAATAAATGTGAAATGGGCTACTTAGATTCTTTTTACTTCAATAAAAACAGTAAAAGAACAGGTTGATTTTTCCAATGAAGATAAACATCAGATAATGACCTTGCTTTTCACAGGTTTGTATTTTTCTTTTCCTGTCAGGGCAGGATACATGTTAAGCTTACACAAATTGAAAACACCTGCTGTGGATAATGCATCCTTTTACCGTAAAAGAAACTTTAAAGCCTCTGTCACTTCACAGCAAAATTACTATTAAAACAGCAAATGTGAAATATGTTAATATATAAGTAATAAAATTACACATTAACTGAAGTTTTATATAAATACATAGAGATAGAGATATGTTGTTGTTGTTATGTTCCATCGAGTTGCCTGTGACTCAATGTGACCCTATATATAACAGCCCTAAACCCTGCTCTAATCTCTGCCTGTATTATTGTCACTGATACACCTACCCCCATTATCCCAGTCACTGAATCAATCCAATCCAAAGGGGCTTCCTTTCTTGAGCTGTCCCTGCACCCTCCTGGGTGATTGAAAGCACCATAATAGATAGTGCAGAGATTGAGATTTTTAACCGCTTCGGGTTGCTTTGCTCTACAATCAACACTCTTGTTATCAGCAGCTAGGAAATTTAAAAATGAATTGCATTAGGAAAGTCTGCTGTCAGAGACCTCTCCAAAGTTCTGTAGAGCAATGATATCAGTCTGGAGACTAAGGTGCACCTGATACAGTCCATTGCCTTTGCAATTATTTGCTATCCATCAGAAAGCTGGACAATGACTAGGGATGATAGAAGGTGAATAGATGCCTTTGAGGTGTGGTTATAGAGAAGAGTATTGAATGTACCATGGACTGCTAAGAGAATAAACAAATTCATCCTAGAGAAGTTAAAGCCAAGCTGACCCTTTGAGGCAAGGGTTTTGAAGATATATAGCTATAGATAATATAGATGATATAGACATTGTTGTTGTTATGTGCTGTCGAGTC
>NW_006402359.1:0-1962 GCF_000299155.1 Elephantulus edwardii
GCAATCACCTACCAAAAACTAACCAGTGAAAACCTTAGGGATCAAGACAGCCTGGTGGAGTGCTAGAGCCCTGCTGGCATAGTAGGTTAAATGTTGGGCTGCAAACCAAAAGGTCAGCAGTTCCAACACACCAACTGCTTCGAGGGAAAAAGACAAAGCAGTCTCCTCATAAGACTTAAAGCCTTCAAAAAAAAAGACTTGCAGCCTTCAAAACAACTATGAGATATCATCTCACCCTAGTGAGGATGGCAAAATTTAACAGAACAGCAAGCAACAAATGCTGGCTATGTTGTAGAGAAACTGGAACACTTATTCACTGTTGGTGGGAGTGTAAAATGGTGCAACCACTGTGGAAAGTGGTGTGGCGCTTTCTCAAAAAGTTTCAAATAGAGATACCATTTGACCTAGCAATTCCACTGCTGGGAATATGTCCCAGAGACCATAACTGACATCCAAGCAGATATATGCACACCCATGCTTATCGCAGTTTTGTTTACAATAGCAAGGAGTTGGAAACAACCTAAGTGCCCATCAACAAATGAATGGATAGAGAAGCTGTGTTATATTCACACAATGGAATACTACATTGCACTGAAAAACAAGGAACTCGTGCAATATTATTAAAAATGAGTGAACCTGGAGGACACTATGCTGTGTGAAATATCTCAGTCACAAAAGGACAAACAGTGCATAGTGCCACTGTTGTAAAACAGGACTGACATCGGGGTTGAGGGAAAACTGAGAAAAATGGGCTAAATAATGTATACTGCATTATAACAGATTAGGAAGACAACTGTTTAAAAAGGATATGTGATTAGGTATTATGGCCACAACAGGAGTCCAGAACAAAGGCTGCATAGTGGAGTGGACCTGGCTGGGAGGGATTGTAAAACAATGGGGGAACTTTTCTTTTACTTTTCAAAGAGAAAAACAAATTGGGGGGAGAGAGGGGTGGGCAGGGAGGAAAGTGCAACAATGAATGAATGGAAATCCTTAGTCTCTGTAAGCTTTCATTAAAATTAATAATAATTTAAAAAATAAGTTATTTGCCAAAAAAAAATAATAAAAGACTTAGAGCCTTGCTCCTCTTACTGCAGACCTCCTACACCTCTCAAATGGTGGGCCCCACTACTCTTCACTTCATTCAAATCCCAAGCCCAAAGTAGATCTGCATATTGTAACTAATTGTTCCCTACTTTTTTGAATTCTTACTTCACAGGATAAAAGAAATGACCAACTTGAACCAGCTGCAGTGACAACCCTATTCTCTGCTGGCTACTGGTCCTGGGCCAACCCAATCCAGCCTCTGAGCCCCAGAACTTCACCCTTGTTCAGCAGGAAGTAGCTACAATAAAGATTCATTGCCCTTTTTCTCACTAAAGTGGCTGGGATGTCAGACCCAGATTGAGGTCAAAGAAGGAGAAAGAAGCACTCAAAGGATATCAACAAAGTGAGTGAACAGCCCTCACCCACCTGGCTAAACCACAATGGAATGTTCTTCCCTTCCCTCTCTAAATACCCTTTCTATGAAATCCTGCCCAATCCACCTCGTTGTTGTTGTTAAGTGCCCTCTAGGCGCAGGCAAAGTCCTGGACAATTCCTGTATAATTTTCGTCCTTTCTCCAGGTTCATAGGGTGTCCAGAGGCAAGTTATTGTGGAAGTGGATGCCACTCCTGCTTCCAAGCTTGTTTTAATTGGGGGGCTTCACCAAACACTGTCCACCATGGGTAACAGTATTTGGCTTCACAGCAACCACAACTTACCTCTGTACAGAAAGTGGGCATACCCACCTTGTTGTTATTGTTGTTGTTATGTGCCGTCGAGTCGTTTGCAACTCATAGCAACCCTATGTACAACAGCCCTAAACCCTGCTCTATCCTGTGCCAATCACATTGACTCTGACACACCCATCCCGATTACCCCAGTCACTGAATCAATCCACCTCATAGAGGGTCTTCCCC
>NW_006402359.1:3480-5625 GCF_000299155.1 Elephantulus edwardii
CCCTGGGAGGATAGGTTTCGGTTTACTGGGAATGCCCTGCTAAGTTTCTGTTTACCAGATAACTTTCAGCTTACTGGAAACGACATGTTATTCTCCCCCATTGTGTACTTCTCCTCCCCCATTGTGCTTCTTTATATAAGCTGTGAGTGCTTTCAATAAAAGGAAGATTTGATCGGAAATTCGACTTGTCTTCCTGCTTTTTGTGCCTCCTGTCCCCCCCCCATTCTCGTTCTTCCCCTCCTAGGGTCACCGTTGAAGATTCCCCACGGGCCGGGACATAATTGGCACCCAACGTGCAGCCCAGGAATGGGGAAAGACAATGAATGCTGCCCGCTAGAAGTGACCAGCCGGTCCATCCATTGAGTTGCTGTGAGTCTGTGACCACGAGTGAAGACTCACACTGTTGCCAGCCACAGGACTATTCATCCTGTGAGACAGGCATGGAGCTGCTGCCATGGGATTACCCATCCTGTGAGACAGGCACGAGAGGAGGTAAGGGCAGCGAAATTATGGGACAGGGATTAAGTGAACATGAATTGTAAAGGGTATCAAGGATTCCCTCAAGGCACAAGGTAAAGGGTAATTAAAAAAGATTTAAAGAAATTTTTCTTGTTTTTAGAAGATGTTTGCCCATGGTTTCTGCAAGAAGTAACTATTGATTCTAAGCAATGGCATTGGGTAGGGGATTGTTTAAATGACTATTACCGTTGTTTTGACCCTGACTGCTTTTTCTTACTAGAATTTCATTAACAAAATCTTAGCTGTTCTTGAACCTCTTCCTTCATCATCATAGGCTCTTGCTCATAAGTTATTTCATACTTCTGTATCTGCCAATTCCCTTTGATACAACGACTCAGTATATTCCTTCCATCTTCTTTTAATACTTCCTGGATTGTTTCATATTCTGCCTAAAGCATCCTTGATTATAGCAACTCTAGTTTTGAATTTGTTCTTCAGTTCCTTGAGCCTAAGAAATGCTGAACGAGTTCAGCCCTTTTGATTTTCCGACTCTAGCTCCTCGCACATTTCATTGTACTATTTTGCTTTGTCATTCCGACCTGCTTTTGCAATCTTCTGTTCAGCTCTTTAGTATCTTACATTCTTCATTAGAAGTAATAAAAATATTGTTCCTTTTCCTACAAACCGGTTAAATAATTGCTCAGCTTTTGCTTCTCCCTTATCATGCATTTCCTACTATTAATAGATCAAAAGTAAGAGGATTTAGAAGTACTGAGAAACATTTGTTTTTGGAAAAACCATCATTAATGATCAAAAGTCCTCTCTTTTTCTGTTAATCAAATTTCTTTTACAGGTCTTGTGGATATAAAAGCTAATGTTCTATTATTAGTAAAAAATAATTAGTCTCTTAATTGGCCTTTGCAAAAAATTATCATTAACTCTTTCTGAATTAGGAAACTCTCTTAATGTTTAAAGGTATAAGAATATTTATGATTGTGCAGAACCTGATGACCAAAAGGCTCAAATGCAATTTTATGTGCTATACATTAGTGCTAATTTATGGGAAAGAAATTTATTAAAACAATTTGGAGCTTTTATATCTATCCCTGCTTTGTCAGATGCTGAGTTCTATAGTCTTGCCCTTTTAGTAGAAAAGCTGATATAGAACCTGCAATTCTCTTTGGAATTCTCCTTTGTTATTAATAGGGAAAGTGTTAAAACTCAGAAGAGTCTAAAATACAGGTAAGAATAAGAAGAAAAACGTGTTAACAGAAGTATGAAGAACAGTTGAGAATAATAAGATGTTATAAGAGGCCTCAATGTTTGTGTTGTTTTATCTTTTGTCTGTCGTGTTTGTTGTCTTTTGTCTTGTGTTCAAAGTTATAATACTGATGAGCTCATACAGTTTAAAGGGTTCAGTAAAAAACAAGAATTAGTAGAGACAGATATAAAGTTAATATGTGCATGAATTTGAAATCTCATAGGTGAGGAAATGCTAAGAGAGGGTGTTTTAAACATCTCACGGTGCCAAAAGAGACTTTTTGTCTCAAGAGATCTTTGAAAAATCAGCTCTTGGCATCCTCTTATCACCTTCATACATGCTTAGATAGAAATTTCCATATGTTTCAGCCAGTCTTGTAACATACACATGACAGTGGCCTGCAGTACAAGTCTATGTGAGTTGTG
>NW_006402360.1:0-1833 GCF_000299155.1 Elephantulus edwardii
TCTCTTTCTCTTCATCGGTGCATAAGAGTCACTTTTTTGTCTATGTAAGTTTATTGTCAGTTTCAAGAATGTAAATGAAACCGTTTGTAATAAACATACAATAGCTTACTTGTCATGGGAACACTTTTTTTTTTTAGATATGACAGTACAGTTGTCTTATATCTCCATTTTTAAAAAAAAATATTGCCTTCTTTTGAAAAGAGTACATCAATTCTCTTTTAAATTTTTGCCAAGATCCTTTTATAAACTATTAAGTAACAGGAAAATTACAGCTAGGAATCTTGCCAGCTGTTATAGATAAAACTGCTTATGAGTGAATATTTATGAGTACATCTATCCTGCATCTATCATCTTCAGTGTTCAGATTATTTTATACGAGTCACTTTTGACTCAATGGCATTTAACAACATCAACAACTTAGTAGTAGAATCATTGGGGAAAATTTTTTTTCTATTATCACATTTTAAAAAAATACTCACTGGTAGAACTTTTCACAATGTCATCAGCAGTGTTTGAGAGTTCCTATATCTTTACTTTCTCACTAGAATTTGTCAGTTTCTGTTTTTTCAAAAACTTTTATATTACTGTTGGAGTGAAATGACATGTTACTCATGTTAATTTGACAAGCCTGACTCTAATTGCAAATGATCACGAAATTGTCAATGTATTTCTTTATCATTAGAATGTCTTATTGAGTAAAATGTCTGTTCATGTCTTCTGACTACTTTTTAAATTGAATTGCTTATCTTTGTGTTATTGGATGTTACATCTTCTATAACGTAATAGATTATTCTTTTGTTGGTTATGTGGTTGGAAAGTATTTTCTTCATCTTTATAAATTATTTTTTCTGTAGAAGTAATTTGATGCCAATGAGAATTATGTTTTCCAGAAAGCACTGTTTGTAATCTATTATTTGTGTATTTTTTTCTTCCCCTTTATTAATTTTCATACCTCTATTCCTTTACACTGTGATTTATATCATTAATTACTTATTATCAATACATGTCTTTTTATAATATTGCCTTGTTTATTAGTATGTATTTATATTATGTTGGCTTGCATACAAAATTGGTATGCATTGTGTTTCATTCACTCACATTGTGTTTCACACAGCTTTTTAAAATTTATTTTAATGTAATTTAATTTAATTTTGGATTTCCATTCATTCATTGTTGCACACTTTCCTCCCTGGCCAACCCTCCCTCCCGAGTTTGCTTTTCTCTTTGAAAACTAAAAATAAAACAACACACACAATTCTTTCATCTCCCTTCCTCCCCAGTCCACTCCACTATGCAGGTTTCCTTCTGGACACTTGTCATGACAATGATACCTAATCATATATTCCTCCTAAAGAGTCCTCTCCCTCATCTGCTTTAATGCAATATCTATTGTTCATCCTCTCTTTGTCTTGCCCCCAACTCCAATGTCAGTCCTGCTTTAAAACAATGGCACTATGCAGTATTTGTTCTTTTTGTGACTGAGATATTTCACACAGCATAATATCCTCCAGGGTCACCCATTTTGTATAATATTTCATTAATTCCTTGTGTTTTATGGAGCATAGTATTCCATTGTGTGAATATACCACAGCTTCACTATCCATTTGTTTGTTGAGGGGCACTTGGGTGGTTTCCAACTCTTTGCTATTGTAAACAAAGTTGCAATAAACATGAGTGAGCATATATCTGCTTGGGTTGCAGTTCTGGTTTTTCTAAGGGCATATAGATTGAGGCTCAATATCTAGAAGACAAAGATTCTCATCACTGGACCAATTGGTAGCATCAGGATGGACGGTGAAAAGACTGAGATTGTTCACAGCTTTAGTTTGCTTG
>NW_006402360.1:2184-5581 GCF_000299155.1 Elephantulus edwardii
GACATGTTGTAAGGAGAGGCCAGTCCTTAGAGAGAGACAACATGCTAGGGAGGGTGGAAGGACAGCCCAGGAAGAGAAGATCCTCTATGAGGTGGATTGATTCAGTGACTGGGGTAATGGAGGTAGGTGTGTCGGAGGCCGTGCGATTGGCGCAGGATAGTGCAGGGTTTAGGGCTGTTGTACATAGTGGCGCTATGAGTCACAAGAGACTCTATTATACATAACAACAGCAACATATTCCTAGTGGTGACATTGCTGGATCAAATATTTCTTTTTCCAACTTTTTGAGAAAGCATCATACTGCCTTCCATAGTGGTTGCACCAGTTTACACTCACAGTGAATAAGGCTTTCAATTTCTTCACACATATTTTAATTAATATTGTTTTTCTTAAGATCATTAATATACATTGAGTTTAGGTTCCCATTGCACCTAATCTTTCACCCACACAATCCGTGAACTAATCTCTGCTGTTATACTGATTTTCTTTTCTTACCTTTCTTTCATTCTCCATCTCTCCTTGCCCTCCCCTTTCAAATAGTTATACGTATCCTGTTACTATTCTCTCAGTACAATAGCTTTATTTTCCTTACTTCGATTTTTTCCAGGTTGATACTCCCTTGACCTGTCCTTTATAGTTTCATAGTCTGTGTATTCTATTTCTATTTCTCTTCCCCGCCCTCAGTTAATCTCCAATTTCACAGCAGAAGTTTTATGCAGAATTTTTACTTCTGTGACTGAGTTATTTTGTTCAGCCCAATGTCCTCTAATCTCTCTCATGTTCTGTAATATATTAGGGATACTTCTTTGTTATTTAATGCTGTGCAGTATTTTGTAGTGTTAATGTACCACAGTTCCTCTATACATTTATTTGTTGTTGGGCTTTTAGGCTGTTTCTATCTTCTCAGTACAGTGAATAACACTGATATAAAGATAGATGCATATATCTCTGCTCATGTCTCAGTTCTTATTTTTGAAGTAAAATCAGGGTAGTGATATAGACTGCATTGTTTGAAGGTCTATATTCATCTTTTGAGGAAATTTCAGACTGCTTTCCATAGTGATTCTATCCTTTCACAATCCTACCCACAGTGCCTGAGATTTCCAATCTCTTCATATCTTCACCAACATTTATTCAAACCTGCCATATAACTTTCTTGATGTTAAACCATGAATCTTTCCATTGTTCTGTTCAAACAGCTTCTTCCTGGTCAATGTATATAGCTTTGGGATGAGCATAAAATTTCAATTTTTTAGAATTCATTTTCTTCTCAATATTACACACAATTTGTCATGCTCTCCACTGTCATATGTCTTTGCACAGTAATCAATAAAACAGAAATCAAATTATTTCTGATATTCTCTACTCTCAGTCAGAATTTATCTGGCACCAACAATGATATTTCTAATTCTAGAGCCCCTTCTGAGTCCACCTTGTTACTTTTGGAAACTTTTTGACAATATACTTTTCAAACTTTGTTTTAAGTAATCTTCGTTAAGATTGCATTATATGTGATACTAAGGATATATTTGATAATTTGCACAATCCTCTACTTTACTGACTCTATTTTGAAGTCTTACAAATTTTATAATAAGCTGGAAAGCGTGTCCAGACAGAATCTGATTGTCAAAACATATCAGTTGGTATTCTATCAATTCCTGGGAACTTAGTTTTTGTCTAGGAAGCTCTTAGGGATTAATATGGAGTTCCACAGACAATCAAAATATAAGGTACTAAAATCCATAAGACACTTCAAGTTAAAAAGATGCACAATCTCTCCCATTCAATTTACAAACTGTGAAAACACAATGAAAGCTCAGATATCAGTCCGCTCCAACCCTTTGACAATGAAGAGGTAAAGTGTTTCTTGTTAATTACTTCCGTGCAACTTTTAGTAGTTGAAACTCCATGGAACTGAGTGAGTGAGTGAAATACTGCACTCTCAGAAAAAAACAGCCCAGTCAAGCTTAATAGGCCCAGACAACTTAGCATTTCAGTGAGCAGATTGAAACCACTAACATTTGGGTTGATAGTGTGTGTGTGTGTGTGAATTTCCTTGCAATTTACTTCCACGGAAAAACTCGATGGTACCATCAACAACATATTATATAGAATGAATTGGGAGAGTGTATTTCTACGGTAGGTTCTAAATATGTATGTGTATGAGCTGAAATTATATCCATGAACATCGTAATACATGAATGTCCACTGTTATAATATAATCTCTTAACCACAAACCCCAACTAAACTTCTTGAGAGAAGGAATTACTGACTTGGCAGGCCAAATATCACATGACGAAATTTTGGACAATCAATCATTTACTCATCATAAATAACTTACTAAGAAAACCTAAACAGCACATAAAAAGACTTTTCACAAAGAGGACTTTCAGATGACTAAGAAACACATAAAAAAAAGTTCAAAATCTCTTGCAATCAATGAGATGCAAATAGAAACAACAATGAGGTATCTTTTCTCACCCCAACAGGAGTAGAAAAGTTTAGGAGGACAGCAAGCATTAAATGTTGGACAGGAAGTTGAGAGATTGGAACCCTCATACACTGCTGGAGGGAGTATAAAATGGTACAACCAATATGAAAGGCAAATTGGTCTTTCTCCAAAGAGCTAAACAGAGAAATTCCATATGACACAGACGTTATATTCCTGAGAATACACAGCCAGGAAATCAAAGCTGAGAAACAAACAGAGATACATACATTGTTGTAGATAGCAGCTTTATTCACAAGAGCAACAAAATGAAAATAACCCAAAAGCCACTCACCAAATGAATGGATAAAGAAATGGTTGTATATTTTATACAATTGGTATTTTTAAGCACTAAAGAGTAATGAAATTATACTAAAATATAATACATTATAGGAGAGTCTACAGTGCATTATATTAAGTGAAAGTAAAAAAGTCATGAAACGACAAATACTGCCTAAGACTGTATGATGTGGTGTTAGCCTAAATGTTGCCTTTTTAAAAGCCATTAGTTAGCGCCTCTGGTCTCCATCCACCTTGATTGTGGTGGCATGTCTCTGGTGAGAGTGACACCCTTGTAATGAAGAGACAATTACATTGTGGTGGACAAACGAGGTAAGGTGTAACGTGAGGCTTCTTGTATTTGTGCTAGCCATGGTAAAAGCAAAGAGGCATCTTTCAGGTAAAACCCAGGAAAAACCGGCCAGAGAGGGAGGACAGGAAGCTGCACTGGGCAAGGTCACCTCGGATAACAGCAAAGAGGTGTCTTTCAGGTAAAACCCAGGAAAAACCGGAAAACACAATCTACACAGGAGTTCTACAGGACACGTCACCTTCCCTTGGAGACACTACAACTAAACTTAAGAGACACTGGTCAAAAGAAAAAAAAATGTCAGCAGTTGACGTGTTTGG
>NW_006402361.1:0-596 GCF_000299155.1 Elephantulus edwardii
GAAGCCACCAGCTGTTTCACAGGAAAACAAAGAGCAATCTTCTCCTGTGCTGTTACCTAACTCTGAAAACTCACTGGAGGGTCAGCTATGACTCGACATATGACAACATGGAGATGAACAAACAGTAAATAGTGACATACTTTAAGGAAGAATTGAGGAGAGAGCTAGTGATGCCCTTTCAAATAGCGTAATTAGGAAGCCCACAAGAGAAGTCACTTGAAATTAGACCTGAATGTGATAATATAGGAGAGAAATTTAAGTGAAGAATAGTTTTCCATGTAAATTACTGTGCCCTTATGATAGGATTCGGTCCTTTCAGTGACAAGTACAACAAAATGATCAATGTAGACAAAATAGAATGTATAAGAAGCTGAGTAACAGAAAATGAAATGGAAAATGGTAATAAACATAGAGACTCTTAGATCCTTTTGGAGGATGTCAACTTTTGGATATATGTGAGCTTTTCCTCTGAGTAACTTGAGAGCCTTTGGAGACATTTGAGAAGAACATTCTCATCTGGCATACTTCTGAGCAAGTTTGTTGGTGATTGTGTTGATCACAGATTGAAAATACATAAGACATACTTAGAAAACCCT
>NW_006402361.1:4686-6075 GCF_000299155.1 Elephantulus edwardii
GGAATGGCAAAGGACACACTGACAAAGGAGATTAATCAGAACTGACTTTGACAAGCACTGTGGCAATTGGACAATTAAAACAGACATTCGGATGGCGGGGGAAGAAGAACAAACTGGGGAGGAGGGTAGAGAGAATGTTGCAGCAAAGAAGGAATGAAAACCAAAAATCCCTCTAAATGTTCATTAAGACTAATAAAATTTAATAATAATAAAAAAAGAAAATACGTAAGACAGAGGAAAGACTACCACTCAGGCAGCCATTGCAATTATCCTAACGAGAAACAGATTTCTTGGAACTAGATCGAGGTAACAGAGGTGTTGACATATTTGGTGGTTGAACTATCAGTGCTTGCTGAGGGACTAGATGGAAAATGCAATTAAAAAGAAGAGAAGAGAGAATGTTGATGGCAAGATCCTTAACCTGACCAACTGGGAGAAAAAAAATAGGCATTTATACAGACCCCTAAGAACAACCATACTTTTAAGGTGATTTCTTACTATGTGATACAATCTTTCTTATACCCTAGTTCTTAGGGAGTCACAATTTAAGGGGGAAAAATCACATATTTTGAGGCCAACATTTGGAAATAAAAACCTTTTTGGAGCTTTCTGACTTGGCATAATGGGACACTGATTAATGTGTGTGAACTTATTAAATTTAGGCTATGCAAAAGACTCAAGTTGCATAGAGTACACTGAAATATTAGACATACCCACTTTCTAGAAGCCTAGAGAATAAAATATTTTATTCTTTTATGTTCAGCAGACATTCACTCAACATTGATGTCTTTCTGTTAAGTTTTTTAACATTCCTCAGGAGTGACTTGTTGATGCCATGAAACTTAACTTGAAAAAATAATATTTGTTTAGAAATTCTGCAAAAATAAAAAAGCAAATCAACAAGCTATACTATCCTTTCTTAAGATATGTTAAAAGATTGGATATTTTTATCATTGCCTATTCCAGAGAAATGGGTCCTTGAAGAAGGACATCATACTTGGAACGTGGAAGGGATTGCACAGGAGAGGAAGACTCAGAATGAGATGGGTTGATATAGTAATTAGGGCATATAGTAATTGGGATTAAGTGTGGTGTATTCAGTAAAACTGGCTCAGAATAGAGCAGGATTCACAACTCTTGTACCTAGGTTCAGTATGAGATGCAGGCGACTAGGTGACACATAACAACAACAACATATATTAACATCATAATTATATCTCAAAGGGAGTTTAGATATGTAGCTTTATTCCGCCGTGATTATTATACACATAAAGTATGTTGTTCTTTTGTACCATCAAGTCACCCTCTAGCAGATTTTCAGAGGCAGTTAATTTCACAGAAGAAGATTGCTCATCCTTCTGGTGAAGCAGCCTTCAAGATTGCAATGTG
>NW_006402361.1:6760-7338 GCF_000299155.1 Elephantulus edwardii
GCAAGCTGAAATTGGTAACGATCTCAATCTCTTCTCCATCTATGTGGTGCTGTCAATTGACCTAGTGGTGAGAATTTTTGTCTTCATGATGTTGAATTTTGATAGATATTGAAGACTGCAGTTTATTACCTTCTGCAGCAAATGATTCAGGCCTTCCTCCATTTCTGCAAGTAATGTTGTGTCATCTTTATAATGCAGGTTGTTGCTGAGGCTTCCTCCATCCAATCTGGGTGCCACATTCATCCCTATAAAGGCCAGCCTCTAGAATGACCTGTTCCATACATATATACAAAATTGAAAAGGTATGGAGATGGGACAATAGTCAGGAAACATGGCCTTGGTGACAGGAATGAGGCTGGAGATAGAATTTTTTTCAATGAATGATTTATTCGTTGCCAATACCTTCTATAAGAAACACAAGCTGTGACTATACATATGGACCTCACCTGATGGTCTACACAGGAATCAGATAGATTGAATCTCTGGAAATAATCATTGAAGAAGCTCAGTAGCAGCTGTGAAAACTAAGCCAGGTGCTGATTGTAGAATGAACCATCAATTACTCATATGCAAGTTCA
>NW_006402362.1:0-3939 GCF_000299155.1 Elephantulus edwardii
GGTGGCTCCTTGGAGGCAAGGATTCTGAGGCTCCATCTAACATACTTTGGACATGTTGTGAGGAGAGACCGGTCCTTAGAGAGGGACATCATGCTTGGCAGGTTGGAGGGATGGCACAGGAGAGGAAGGCCCTCTATGAGGTGGATTGATTCAGTGACTGGGATATTTGGGATGGGAGTGTCGGAGACAGTGCGATTAGCACAGGACAGAGCGGAGTTTAGGGCTGTTGTACACAGGGTCACTATGGGTCACAAGCGACTCGACGGCAAATAACAACAACAACAACATAGAGTTTGTAGGTTTAGAGAGTTTGTAGAGTTTCCACCTGGAAAAGACATAAAATACTGGTTAACAGAACTGAAGAAATAGACAGTAGTGGTCAGAGACTTTAACACATCATTCTGACCAAAGGATAGGTCAACAGAAAAGGAATTTAACAAAGATACCATAGATTTAAACTATACGATCAGCCAACTAGGCCTTGTGGCTGTATTAAGGATACTGTACTCAACTAAAAGTAAATTTACTTTCTTCTCAAGTACACATAGTATATTCTACAGAATTGATCACATATTAGGATACAAAACAAGCCCCAGCAAATTAAAAAAACATTGAAATAATACAAAGTATCTTCTCAGACCACAAAGCCAAAAACTGGGAATTAACTACAAGAGGATAAAGCTTCTAAAACCAACTAAGTGGAAGCTAAGTAACACTCTGCTTAAACATGATTGGGTTATGGAAGAAAAAATGAATGAAATAAAAAAAAGTTACTAGAAACAAATGATAATGCTAAGGCAGTCCTCAGTGGGTAGTTCAAAGCCATAGGAAAACATAAAAAAATGAAGAAGCAAGTTTACTAATCTAACTCAACACCTCCATAAAATAGAAAAAGAACAGCAATCTAATCCCACAGCTTGTAGAAGAAAGAAAACTAGAAAGACATGAGCTGAAATTAATAAGATAGAAAACAGAAAAACACTTGAAGCTATCAATAAGAGCAGGATCTGGTTCTTCAAAAGAGTCAATAAAATTTACAAACCATTGGCAAACTTAACAAAAGAAAAAAAAGAAAAAGAATAAGACACAAATAACTCAGTTCAGAAATTATAGAGGTGACATCATAACAGAACTAGATAAAATTAAATCTATAATACCAGAATATTACAAAAAGGTATACTGTGATAAATTTGAAAACCTAGAGGAAATATAAAAATTCCTTTAAACTCATGTCCTACTCGGATTGACACGGACAGATGTAGAACACTCGAACAGTCCCATCACAAAATAGAAATCGAGCAGGTCATAAAAGGACTTCCCCACAAAAAAAGTCCGGGACCTAAGAAATCTTATGAAATATTCAGAGAAGATATACCATGAGTTCTACTAAAATATTAAAAAAATAGAAAAATAAGGTACACTCCTAGAGTCATTCTATGAAGCAAGCAATATCAAAACCAGTCAAAGGTATTACCAAAACGGAAAACTACAGATGTAAAAATCCTTAACAAAGTCCTGGCCAATAGAATAACACAGCATAAAAAAATAATAATTTATCATGACCAAGTAGGATATATAGCAGGTATACAAGAATGGTTCAACGTAATAAAAACAATGTAATTTATCATATTAACAAAGCAAATAACAAGAACCACGTGAGAAAAGCAATTGATGCAGAGGCTTCTGACAAAACCCAACACTCCTTCCTTAATAAAACACTCAGCAAAATAGAAATAGAAGAGTATTTCCTCAACTTTATGAAAAGTGTATACTCTAAACCAAGAGGCAATATTATTCTCAATGAAGACAGACTAAAAACATTCTCCTTGTAAGTATAGAATAGATACAATTTATTGAGGACAGAAATAATGACCTTTTAACTAAAAAGGTTTCCTTTTTCTGACTGCAAAACAGTAGGAACTTTCCTTGGAACAGTGTGGGTGCCCCTGGTTGGTGGGCTATCTTAGTTATGCATGCATGTTTAAATCTTTCCCTTTGCTTCCTTGAAGTCATCGTAATACTGATCATCATAATACTCCTCACTATCCAGTCCTTTTCAGTTTCAGGAAAAAGATGCGGTTAACTGATTACTAAACTTTCAGTACTTGTGAGGAACTTCCCCCTACCCTTGATTATTAATTTTGCAGGAAAGCCTAACATAGATTCAGATTCAGATTTCTTTTTGTGAAATTATCATTGTATGAGTAAAAAAAACAGCATTCTCCTTGCAAACAGATCTGACAAGGATGCCACTTTCACCACTTCTATTCAATTTTGTATTGTAAGTACTTGCTAGGCCGAGATGGCAAAAGAAGAAAGTAAGAGGCATCCAAATTGTCAAAGAGGTGGTGAAATTGTCTCTATGTGTAGATGATATGATAGTGTACACAGAAAATTCCAAGGACTCAGCCAAAAAACTCTTAGAGGGAGTAGACCAATTTAGTAAAGTGGCAGAATATAAGATGAATATATATATAAATCAATAGGATTCCTCTACAGTAACAAAGAAAACACAGAGAAGGAAAATAAGAAAGCAATACCATTTATAATGTTTTTGTTGTTGTTATGTTCCATCAAGTTGACTCCAACTCATAGTGACCCTGTCTGTGTAAAACAGCTATGAAACCTACTCTATCTTGAGCCAACCTTATTGTCTCTGACATACCTACCGCCATTACCCCAGTCACTGTGTCAATTCATTTCATCCAGGGTCTTCCTCTCTTGTGCTGTCCCTCCACCCTCCCAATAATGATTTCCTTCTCCAAGGACTGGTTCCTCCATGCCATGTGCCCAATGTATATCAGACAGAACTTCTGAATTTCTGCCTCCAAGGAGAAGCCAGATTTCACCCTCTCCAGGTCAAACCTGTTTTTCCTAGCAGTCTATAGTATATTCAATACTCTTCTCCACCACTACAGCTCAAAGGCATAAATTCTGCGTCAATCATCTATCATCATCATTGTCTAGCTTTCTGATGCATAGAAAGTAATTGTGAAGACCGTGGCCCAGATCAGGCACATTTTAGTGTCCATACTGACATCATTGCTCTTCAGTACTCTGGAGAGGTCTCTGACAGCAGATTTTTACCAATACAATTTGTGTTTTGATTTCCTGGTTGCTGGTACCAAGAGGGTTGATTGTGGAGCCACGCAAACTGAAGTTGTTAACAATCTCAATCTCTTCACCATCTATCATAATGCTGCCAATTGGCCCAGTGGTGAGAAACTTTGTTTTCTTGGTGTTCAGCTTCAATCCATATTAAAGGCTGTAGTAAATGTGTCATGTCCTCCTCAATTTTGGCAAGAAAGGTTGTGTCATCTACATAATGCAGGTTGCTGATGAGTCTTCCTCCAAATCTGATGCTCATTCCTCTTCATTGAGCCAAGCTTCCCAGATGATCTGTTCTACACATAGATTGAAAAGGTACGGTGATAGGATGCATCCCTGGTATACATCTTTCCTGCTTTTGAACCAGGCAATGTTTCCTTTCTTGGTTTTGATGAGAGCCTCCTGGTCCAAGTATTGGTTTTGCATAAGCACAATCAAGTGTTCTAGGATTCCCATTCTTCTCAGAGTCAGCCATAGTTTGTTGTGATCCTCACAGTCAAATGCCTTTGCACAGTCAGTGATAGACATTCCTGTGGTATTCTCTGTTTTCAGCCAAGATCCATCTAACATTAACTATAATATCCCTAGTTCCATGGCTTCTTCTAAACTCAGACTGCACTTCTGGCAGTCTCCAGTTATTTTTGGATAATTTTCAGTAGGATCCTGCTTTTTTGTGTGATATTGATATTGTTTGTGTGATATTGATATTGTTTGATATTGATATTGATTGATATTGATTTTTTTCTATAATTATATTTTATTAATTTTCATAAACATTTACAGAGATTTTGGGCTTCCACTCATTCATTGTTGCACTATTCTCTCTACCCT
>NW_006402362.1:8690-16193 GCF_000299155.1 Elephantulus edwardii
TATCTGAATGATAGTGGTATTCACTGGGCTTCCTTTTAAGCGTATGGATATAATCCTGTCTCTTACGGTTTTGTACTTCAAGATGGATCTAGAAATTATTTTTTTTTACTAAAAAAAAAAAAATGGGCAACCCCATTTTCCCTTGTCTTTTCATCTCCAGAGTAATATATCATATGGTCATCTGACTTGAATACTGCATAAGGTCATTATTATAAAAATAGAAGGATAACTAGTAAAAACTGAAATTCAAGGGATGGGGGAGGGGTAGGAGTAAAGGGGTGAAGATGGCACAAGAAATTCACAGGGTTGCACAATTTGATGAGTGAGCAGATGGGCTTCTAAAGGGAATGGGAAAAATCTGGTAGAGATCTACAAAGACAGGGAATGGTGGTCATAGTTCAATAGGGATTAATTTTACAATACACAATGAATGGAAACAATTATATAAAACACAAGGTGACTTAAGCATAGTATGAAAAACACACACATATACAAAGCTAAAAAAACCCAAAACAAAATTAATGTACACAACATAGGGGAGACAATGATGGTGCCTAATATATGGCCAATTGGAAGAAAGTATGAGAGTGGAGACAATATTTGATGAAAAAATAATGGAAACATTCTAATATTGACAAAGAATAAAGAACAGGGTGTTAAAATTCTGGATATAACAAACCAGCTAAATAAAGTTAAATGTATATCTTGAAGCACAATAATTAAACTGTAGAAAATTAAACAAAATAACCTTTAGAATAGGTCAAAATTACTTCAAATAAGGAATTAGACTGAGAGCTGATTTCTGAACAGTAACAATGATTGCCAGAAGGCAATGGGATATCTTCAATGTACAGAGACAAAATAATGCTCAGTTTAAAATTTTCTATTTGATGAAATAGACAAATGAAAATAGAATTTCTTAGACATTGTTTTATAATAAAAAATTATGATGAGCATTCCTCAAGCATTTAAAGAAAAACGAATCCTGATTTTTATAAAGGAAGAACTGAATAAATATGAGAATAACAAGACAAACATGGAATGTATAAAACTATATTTATAATATAAAACAACAGTAATATCCACGTGAACCTAATGTATGTATAAAATGAAAATAATAATAATAATATATTAAGTTTCAGGTCAGTTTTCCATAGGGTCACTATGAGTCACAGTCAATAACACCTAACAACAATAGTACCTGGCTTGTTCTTTTTTCTCCTACTTGCTTTCTTCTTTCTTTTTTCTCTCATACAGTCTTTCCAATTCACATTGTTTTCCATCTCAGTAGCCATTTCCCAGTATCCTAACTTTGCTTACAATTGAGTAGTGATATTTGAGGCACCCATAACCACCCATTTAAAATCTGCCCTTCACCCAACATCAAAGATAATGCCCAAGAGGATAAATTTTAATTGGAATGTGTTAGAACATAAAATAAAAGTGCATGAAATGAGCAGAGGGATGTGGATGTGCAGGTGGAAGTGGGGATTAAACATTGGGTTGTACAATTTGATTGGTGGGGGGGGCATGAGGGAAATTGAAAGAATTTGTTCAAATTTGTATTTGAATTTTGTAAATAAACTAGAAGAAAAAGAAAAAATTGTTTTTTTAAAAAGTATTACCTCAATGAATATCATAAAAAAATCCAATAGAATAATGGGCAAGGAATTTATATAGATTTTGTGCAAAAGAGGGTCTCCAAATGACCAGTAAAAATATGAAAATACACTTAACAATCATTGACACCACAGGAAATATCAACACATTAGCTAAAACTAAAATTTCAAACTAAGATTTCAAAATTTACCAAGTGTCATCAAGGAAGGATTCAGAACGTTTCATTCTTGTAGGTGTTTATGGGGAATTTAAATTGTACTTTGGAAAATAATTCAACATACAGTAACCAGAAAAGTTTATGGAACTAGGGATGTAATTTCTGACAGTAGACTGAATGTCACAGAGAATACTAGAAAGATATTTACTTATACATTATTGTTTATGCAAAGGCTTTTGACTGCCTATAATAAAAAATGATGGCTAACACTGAGAAGAATCAGAATTCCAGAACATTTAATTTTACTCATGTGGAATTTGTACATGAACCTAAAAATCATTTGTTCAAACAGAATATGGATATACTCTGTAGTTTTTATGATCAGGAAAAGTGTCTGTTAGGATTGTAACCTTTCACCATACTGATTCAATTTGTGAACTGAAAATGCTGAACAAATTATCTGACAGCCTGGAGTATATGAAGAAAAGTGAAGCATCAGGATTGGAGGAATATTCATCAATGATCTGCTGTATGCAGATGATACAATTTTACTTGCTGGAAGTGAGGAGGACTTGAAGTACTTAATGCAGAAGGTCAGATACTTCAGTATGGACTATACCTTAACATAAAGAACCCCCACCCCCCAGCCAGTTGGACCAATAAGCACCATCATGATAGATTGAGAAAGTATTGAAGTCATCAAGAATTTAATTTTATTTGACTTCAAAATCAATATTTATGTGAGCAGCAGTCAGGAAACCAAGAGCTGCATTACATTTGGCAAATATACTGTTAAAGTTCTAAAGAGAAAAGATAACAGTTAAAAGACTAATATGTGCCTGGTCCAAGCCCTGCTATACTCAGTTGCTTTTATGTATGTGAAAGCTGAAGAATGAATAATGGAGACCCCAAACCAGTAGATGTATTTGAATTGTGGTATTTGTGAAAAGTATTAAATATACCATAAAGTGCCAAAAGAACAAACAGATCTCTGTTTGAAGCAGCCAGGCTGCTCTTTACAGGCAAGGATAGTGAGAATTCATCCCTTTGGCATTTTTACAGGAGGGGCCACTCCCTGGGAAAGGACACAATGCTTGGAGAAATGGAGACTCAGAGAAAGAGAGGAAGATCCTCAATAAAATGAATTGACATAATTACTGCAACAGGGAGCTTGAGCATGGCATAGATCGTGAGGATGGAGTAGAATTGGGGAAGGTTTGATTTGTTGTTCATAAGATTGCTATTACTTGGAGTCAGTTTGACAGTACCTAATAAACAACAGTAAAGGATACACTCTTAAGTGAGAAAGCTATAAAGATAAAAATGTTACTATCGTAATAGGATAGTTATCATTGGCAAATGTTGGGGGATGTTGGGGAGGAAGAGAGGGCCTTTGGCCAGGACAGATCGCCTAAGCTCTGGATAAGTGCAAGCCTCTCAATGGCCTTTAATAAGGGGTGGAGAAAGGTTCCCTGTGTTTGGTCATGTTGGCTTGAGAAACCTCACCACCTGGGAAGAGGGCTTCTACATCTGTTGAGCTGGGAGTAGTCTGCACAAGGCTAAGTTTCTCCTGACCAATCTGCATGTCCCACATCTGTAAGCCCACCTTATCCTGTCTTCTCGTTTACTTGCTGGTATATAAGTATGCACAGCCTCCAATAAAATTGAGCTGGATTGACTCTCTGAACAGCTCCCAGAGTGGTGTGTCTCTGTCATGCTTACCTCCATCAGGGTGTCACTGTTTGTTGCCAGCAAACAGACAGTGATAAGCAAAATTTATATTGGAAGGTGGTGTTAAGTATCTACTTGGGTACAGGAAATGTGTTATTATTTTCCTTTTGTGGTAATTACACAAAGGATCTCTTTACAATAAACATTTGAGCTGCACTTTCTCATTTTATGTGTTTGTCTATATGTTTGCTATATTTTACCGTTAAACACAAGGTAGTAGGACAAATGAAGCAATGATTTAGTGTGATGTTAGAAGTAGAGAAGCTTTTGGTCCCAAGTATATAGTGGAGACTTGCATGCCAGGGCTGCAGTGATAAAACGCTACCCACAAGGAAATGGAAATAATCTCCACTTGCCAGTGTCTATTTGACTTTGGCCAATTTCCAATTCCGTGGGGATTTGAGAGTTTTATAGGCATTTGCTATTACAGGTCAGCTTTTATTTAAAAATCTGATTTGAGGGATGATCTAGAGAAACATGTATTTTGCAGAAGGAACTAAGCTTTACTTATTTGCAGAACAGAGGTAGGGCTGCTATTCATTGTGACAACCACAAATGAAAGGGAATCAGAGTAGACGTTTTCAAAGAACACCCTTTGAAATATTCATTATGTTGAGTCCTCAGAGATACTAGCAAGGATTCTTTTAAGTTATTGCAACAAAATGCATGGTGGATTTTTTTTTTTACATTGTGTCACTATTTCAGAAATAAGGACTACTCCCCCTTTGTTTTGGAATCATACCTCAAAGTTGTAATATTTTTTTAAAAGCTGTAATATTTTTAATAAATATAAATTATATCATTTAAATGTGGATGATTGCAGTAAAACTGTTTATACAGGAAAAATTAGGCTATGTGAAGGTTGTAGCCTGGTAATAAGAGTCAATTTTGTTATTGGAGAATGGCATCAGGTGGACTTGTGTGAGAGAGTACTTGTTCATCAATATTGCAACCACAAATCCTACTCAAGAAATTGCAATAAAAATTGATAACAGTATGTTGGTTCTGTTGAAACTTAATAGTTATCTCAGACCTTACACATGCACATTTTATGTACAGGTTTAATTCAGTCCATATCCATTGAACAGGATTCCTCCATGTGAACTTGAATGCATACCAACATAGGTAGCTCCTGGGTTGTGTATGATCTATTCCTAAGTGTATCTTTAAGAATTTGTAAGTCAGATAAAAGTGCATGTGATGTCTTATTTTAATGCATGAGAAGGCTCAAAGTCTTTTCAATTATTCAAAAGCTGCACTTTTAGCTAGAGGAAATGATTCTTATGAAAAATTAGTTGGAGTAGATGTTGGTTCTAAGGTTTCAAAGTGAGGGCAGATTTAGCTAACATTAAAATGCCAGGTATAAGTTGTCTTTATTTCTGGTGTTTACAGCCTGGGGACTGTCTATATTGGACAAGTCAGATTCCAAGGGTGTAACATATATGAAGACAAACACATGAGTGTATGTGTGTGTGCAGGTTCTCTCTCTCTCTCTCTCTCTCTCTTTCCCCCCCCCCACACATACACCCACACCCCCCAGAGAGAGACACACAGAGAGACATAGAGAAAGAGAAACAGAGAAAGAGAGAAGAGGGAGACATAAAAATGTATTGGAAATGGAAAGAAACAGTTTTTTAAAATCTAAGAATAGAAATTTGGAGAAACCTTTGGGTCACCATTTATCGAATTCTAAGACGTATTGCAGTGGGAAAGTCTGCAGTTAGAGACCTCTCTAAAGTGCAAAGATGTCAGTCTGGAGACTAAGGTGCATCTGATACAGGCTATGATCTTTACAATCACTTGCTATGCATCAGAGAGCTGGACAATGACTAGGGATGGTAGAAGGAGAATTGATGCCTTTGAGCTGTGGTGTTGGAGAAGAGTGTTGAATATACCATGGACTGCTAAGAAAATGAACAGGTTTGTCCTAGAGAAGGTGAAGCTGGACTGTTCCTTGGAGGCAAGGATTCTGAAGCTTCGTCTGACATACTTTGGACATATTGCAAGGAGGGAACAGTCCTTGGAGAGGGATATCATGCTTGGAAGGGTGGAGGGACAGCGCAGGAGAGGAAGAACCTCGATGAGATGAATTGATTCAGACACTGGGGTAAAGGGGATAGGTGTGTCGGAGATGGTGGGATTGGCACAGGAGAGGGCAGAGTTTAGGACTGTTGTACATAGGGTTGGTATAAGTTGCAGGCAACTCGAAGGCACATAACAACAATTGCTTTCTTCTAAGGAATATTGATTGGTATATTGGGCTTCTAACTAAGAGATTAGTGGTTCAAATCCACCAGATACTTTTCAGGAGAAAGGCAGAGCCTCCTCCCACAAAGATTTAGTCTCAGAGAATCAAGGAAGGATTATCAGTTGGGCTGTGGGTCTGGTTTGGTGCATCCTTCTAAGCATTTTGTTGTCTAAATTTCTAAATTTTCTAAATTTCCAGGAAAGAGATTATATTATAGTCATCCTTGATTGACAATTTCTAACATGAGTAGGGAGATACATGTGGAAGGGTTGAGGAACTCTATATAAGTCTGAGTAGAAATGGATTGAGGAATAAAGAGATTAAACAATTTAGACTTCTGCAATGGACACTTTAGTGTTAGAAGCAGAATTCTCTCTATTGCCAGTGTCAATTTATTAAAATTTAAGTTAGAAAAATCAGAGGCTCATTAGCTGTTTAGTTGGAAACATAGGACTTGTCACTCATTGGAGCAGAAGAGGAGACACCTAGTAAAAAACATAGTAATAACTTTGACCCACTAATTGAAGGTCTCCCTACAGTAGGCAGTATGCTCAACACTGTACATATTCAAACCTTCACCATAATCTTGAAGGCAACCTGTTGGGGTTTTTTTGGTTGTCGTTGTGGTTTTTTGTTTTTGTTTGTTTGTTTGTTTTTTAAGACTAGTAAGTTGAATCCTGAAGAGTTTTATACCAATGCATGCATAACTAACAATGGAATATATTGGCGTTTAGCTTGGGCAACTCTGAACGCATATGCATATGCTTTGATAAACTTGGACAAAGTGTATATAAATAGAGACAACAAACCTAGGCTTCTAAATGGAAATAAGGCTTATATCTACACTCTCACTAAATGTCCACACAGGAAGCCTAATGTGAACATTTCATGTTTTATAGGTAATAATCAATTAGTCACTTCTGTGATTAGGGGAGGCAGAGCCTGCTTCCTGAAATGTTGCTGGCTGGCAGAAAGGATGTCAAATGGGGGAAGGAGACACACACACACACACACACACACACACACACAGAGACAGAGACAGAAGTTGAGACTAGGAGCTTTGCAGGATGAACAGAATGAACTGTGTCATTTTCCTACCTTCTGATTCATTTTTATCGTCTCTTCCGTGTGGTAAAGAAGAAACTTTTCCCCTGAAGATGTCAGGTTCACATACACCTGAAGGCAGGGGTACTGGGAGAGTTTCCAGCAGTCTGGACCACAGCTGAAGGAGCAATTAAATGTTTCTGTGATGGACGCATTCAGCAAGGTGCACTGAGACTCTTCTGTCCACACGCTAGAAAAAGCAGAGTGAGAACAGAAAAATAGGTCTAGTGAGGAAGCAGTAATTAAGAGCAGTTCTTTATCAGTTCTTTACTCAGAAGAGTCTTTCCCAAATCTCCAAAACAAGCTGTAGCTGTTAGGCTCTGTGTGTAAAAGTATACTCTAAGCTAAAGGGACATTGTTCGAATCTACTAGTGGCTGTTCAGGAGAAAGATGGTCAAGCTCCTCCCCTGACATTTATAGCCTCTGAAAACCCACTCAAGAGGGTCACCTACAGGTAAATTCTGACTTGACTGCACACAACAACAACAACAACAGTATAAACAGATTTTGCCTGACATCTGGAGACTTTTCAATGGCCTTTTCAATTGACTATAGTATAATATTCTCTAAAGTTATTTTTCTTTATTAAGGAATCATTGATAAAGATTTTTAAAATAAATCATGTCCTATACTCACACTGTAT
>NW_006402362.1:16293-18444 GCF_000299155.1 Elephantulus edwardii
GAAGATCTTCTCTCACTACTCTAAAGGGCCCCTTTGGCAGTAGGAAACACATAGACTATTATGGCGATTGATTTTGGAATTTAGATGCACTCTTATTGATTGTGCTTGGCTGTACATGTTCATATCCTTGAAGATGTGATTGATATTGATTGATATTGTGTGATATTGTTATTGTTCTGTCAGATCACCTTTTTTTTTTAAAAAAATTGAGAACAAATGTCAATCTCTGCCAGTCAGTTGGCCAGGTGGTTGTCCTCCAGATTTCTTGGCATAATTAGTGAATGCATCAGGGCAGCATCTGTTTTTTTAAATTTATCACTTGCTATGTTGTCAATTCATGTTTTTGCCAATTCCTTCAGAGCAGCTTGAACTTCCTCCTTTCATCACCATAGGCTCTTGATCACATGTTGTTTCATGAAATTTTTGTGTCAGCCAATTCTTTTTTATTTTTATTATTTTTTTCCAGCCAATTCTTTTTGCTACAGTGACTCTGTATACTTCTTCCATCTTCTTTTAATGCTTCTTGGATCATTTCATCATCTTCCCAAAACCTTCTTAAGTATTGCAACTCAAGGCTTGCCACACCCAATTGCAATACTTTGGAATAAACTCAAATAGAGACAGAAGAGATCTTTACAAAGGAAACTGCATAATGCTTCTATGAGAAACAATAAAAGACCTGAATAAATGGAAAAATATCCCCTGTTCATGAATAGGAAGACTCAATATAGTGGAAATGACAATCCTACCAAAAGCAATCTATATGTTCAATGCAATTCCAATCCAGATACCAAATTCATTCATCAAATAGAGAGAAAAGGTAATTGACAAATATATTTGGAGAAGAAAGAGACCCTGAGTAAGCAGCCACTTCTGAAAAACAAAAATAAAGTGGGATGCACAGTACTACCTGATCTCAAAACCTACATATAGCTGTAATAACAAAAAGAACATGGTACTGGTACAATGACAGGCACCTAGACCAATGGAACAGAATCAAGAACCCAGAAATTAATGCAGCCATCCATGGTCAATTGATAATTGACAAGGAGACAAAGCCTATAAAATGGGAATATGACAACCTCTTCAACAAATGGTGCTTTCAAAACTGGACTGCTACCTGCAGAAAGTTGAACAGGCTCCAGATATCACAGCATACACAAAAATCAACTTAAGGTGGATCAGAAACCCAGGAGTAAAGCCCCAATCCATAAAGATTGTAAGAGACAGAGTGGGATGGATCAAGCTCAGAAGGCTTAGTCTATGGTATAAAAAGGCTGACAAATACAGCCAGAAATGCATAATCTGAAGAGGATAAAACTGATGAATGGGACCTTCTAAAGATTAAATCCCGTGCACATAAAAACTTTTTCCAATAATGTGAAAATAAAATCTACTGTCTGGGAAAGAAAAACATTTTTTTAAACCATCTCAGACAAGGACTTCATAACAAAAGTTTAAAAAATATTCCTGAGCCTCCATCAGAAAACAGACTGATAACTTTATTACAAAATGGACAAAGGACATGTAAAGACTTTTTACCCAGGAAGACATTCAGATGGCCACCAGACATATGAAGAAGTGCTTAAAATCATTGGCAATAAGAAAGATACAAATCAAAACCACAAGGAGATGCCATCTTACCCCAGTAGCAGTGACAAAGTTTAACAAGATAGAAAGAAATAAATGTAAGAGAGAATTGGGAAAGATAGGAACTCTCATACACTATTGATGGGATTGTAAAATAGTACAACTGCCCTGGAAAACTAGTTGGCATTTCCTCAGAAAGCTGAACATGGAAATTCCATATGACCCAACTATTCCACCACTAGGAATATATCCTAAGGAAAAAAGAACTGGGACACAAAAGGAGATTTGTATTTCAATGTTCATAGCAATATTATTCACAATCACAAGAACATAGAAACAGCCCAATGTACAAACACAATCAAATGAATTGAGAAATTGTGGTACATTCACATGATAGAATACTACACAGCACTGAGGAGCACTGATTTAAAATATTACCACATAATTTTGGAGAGATTGGAGATATGTGCCGTCGAGTCGTTGGCGACTCATAGCGACCCTATGCACAACAGCCCTAAACCCTGCTCTATCCTGCGCCAACCACACCGCCTCTGACACACC
>NW_006402363.1:0-1534 GCF_000299155.1 Elephantulus edwardii
AGTCCCTCTCAAGTTAGGTAGTAATTTATAAAATGATTGCTCATGTGTTTTGCGTGGTATTCCACTGTATGAATGTACTACAACTTCTCAATCTATTCATTTGTGGTTTGACATCTGAACTGTTTCCATGTTCTTGTGATGGTGAATAATCCTGCTGTGAACATTGGTGTACAGATTTCCATTAGAGCCTCAGTTCTCGTTTCCTTGGGCTACATTGCAAGCAATTGAAAACTGGGTCATATGGAATTTCTATGTTCAGCTTTTTGAGGAAGTGTCAAACGGCCTTCCAGAATTGTTTTACCAATCCCACCAACAATGTAAAAGATTTCTTATCACATCCTCTCCAGCATTTGTTTCTCGCTGTCCTATTAAACTTTGGAGTGAGATGGTATCTCAATGTGGCTTTGATTCTCATCTCTTTTACTGCCAGTGATTTGGAGCATTCCTTTATACATCTTTTGGTCATTTAAATATCTTCCTCTGTGAAAATTCTTTCCATTTCTTTTGCTCATTTTGTAATTGGTTTATCAGTCTTTTTCTTCTGGAGGCCCGGGAGTATTCTATAAACTTTCATTATGAGATTCTTGTCTGAGGTGGTATTGCCAAATGTTTGTTCTTAGCAGGTTTTCTTTTCACCCTATTGGAAAAGATTTTTGGTAAATTCAGGGATTTAATTTTTAGAAGGTCCCATTCATCAATTTTATCCTGTTGAGATCGTACATTTCTGGCTGTATTGGCACAGTCTTTATGCCATAGACTAGAGCGTCTAAGCTTGATCCCAGTTTGTCTCTTATTAACTTTATGATTTTGGGCTTTAGTCCAAAGTTTCTTATTTACCTTGAGGATATTTTTGTGTATGGTGTGAAATGTGGATCTTGTTTCAGCTTTCTGCAGGTAGCAGTCTAGTTTTGCCAGCACCAGTTGTTGAAGAAGTTGTTATTTCCCATTTGATAGCTTTGATTTCCTTGTCAAATATCAATTGGCCATATATCTAGGTCTATTTCTGGGTTCTCAATTCTATTCCACTTATCTATATGCCTGCCATCATACCAGTACCATGCTGATTTTGTTACTACCACTGTGTAGTAGGTTTTGAGGTCAGAGAGTGCTATACCTCTCACTTAATTTCTGTTTCTCAGAAGTGTTTTACTTATTTGGGATCTCTTTCCTCTCCACATAATCTTGACAATTTACCTTTCAATCTCCTTGAAAAATGAATTTGATATCTGGATTGGGATTGCATCGATCATGTAGATCATTTTTGGTAGGATTGTCATTTTCACAATATTGAGTCTTCCCATCCATAAATTGCATATTTTCCCATTTTTTTGGGTCTTTTATTATGTATCACAGAAAGGTTCTGTAGTTTTTTTAGAACAGGTCTTTTGTGTCTCTAGTTAGGTTCACTCCCAAGTATCTCAATTTGTGGTTGGCTATTGTAAATGGTATTGCTTTCTTGGTTTCCTTTTTGAGTTTTGTTTGTTTCTGTAGAGGAATCCTACTGATTTTTGGATATTGATTTTATATCATGCCA
>NW_006402363.1:2682-5749 GCF_000299155.1 Elephantulus edwardii
GTCGCCATCCATCCTGACACTGCCAATTGGTCCAGTGGTGAGAATCTTTGTCTTCTTGACATTGAGCCTCAGTCTACACTGAAGGCTGCAGTCCTTGACCCTTCACAGCAAGTACACGAGGTTCTCCTCAGTTTCAGCAAGCAGGGTTGTGTCACCCGCATAACGCAGATTGTTAATAGATCTTCCACCAATCCTGATGCCACAATTCTCCTCATAGAGCCCTGCCTCTCAGAAAATCTGCTCTGCGTACATGTTGAAAAATACAAATATACAAATAGTAGCTGTACAAATTCATTTGGAAGGATCAGAAAAACATCCATGAAGGATGTGGCATGATGAATTTCAGCAAGCATAATTAGCAATCTTTCCAAACATTCTCCCGCTTGGTAAAAATCCTATTTCTTCACGGTGTGAGTGAAATAGTCTGAGAAGACTCTCCAGGTAAGATCTTTCCCATGTGTCTCTTGAATTGTAAATCACCCTCTTCCTGCTTCACTTTCTGAATGGTATTTGTTTGTACATCTGTCTCCTTTTGTAGGTCACAAGCTTCACCTAGGGATGGCAGTCATGTTTGATTTGGCTTTGTGTGACAGATACAGAGGCTCCAAAAAATTCTGAGAACTTGGATTATATGAAAGTTCACATTACTTTTTTTTTTAAACATCAAATCTTATCCAGTTTTAACTTCTTACTGTACTTGCTATTATGAGTTACATTTTCATGCCTCCATGCCTCTTGACCTTTTTTGGATCCCTTATTTGCATCGATGTTTATGGTATCCATGAGATTAGATAAAAAGCTTTGGTTCCTGTGATGCTATGGTTCTGCTGTGCATTTCCCAGCACAGCTCTGCAGTCAGACGATGGCTTTCCATTGTTTGTTGGGCACTCACTGCTTCTGTCCCCCAGATCACCACCATCATGCTTCTTACAAAAGTCCTTTTCTCTAACTCTGACTAGCCCGTCATTCTTTGTTGAAGTTTCCAAGCTTGTACCTTCCCTGTCAATTACTCGACTCCAGAGAGATCTGGTGTTTGTACAGAAACTCACCCTTCAGCCCCACAAACATCCTGCTATTTTTCAATCTTTAGACCAGGTTGTCCCTTCTTTAATCCTGGAAGAGAGAGAAATCCTGTGAGGAGAGAAGTGTTAGTGGGTTTTGTTGTTGTTGTTTTGAGGGTTTGGGTTTTTTGTTTGTTTGTTTATGCTAGACTTTTAAAGTAAATGCTTATGTGCAGGGGCTTTTTTTCCAGAAAATCCTTAACCTCTCATCGATCTTCTATTCAGACCTGAGATGTAAGTAGTCCCCAACCTCCACTTTCTGTTCTAGTCCATCTGGTTGCAAAAAGATGCAGAACTTTATATAAAGACTTTAAGGAGGTCTGAAATTGAGGGTAAAATGGGCATGAATTTATCTTTTTCTCCATCTTCTTAGTCAAGTCCTTTAAAATATATGAAGAGGGATGGTAAATTTGCTGACAATTTGAAGTTCAGACTCAGAAAAATGAGGGATTTCATCTCTCTCAAAATTTTCTCTCTCTGAGAAAAGAATATGAACAATCATGGTAAAAAGTATTGAGAGGAAGGGGTATTTTATCCTTTCCAGGTATCTAGGTTCTTGTTGGTCCTTACATGTGCTTGGCTGTGGGGTCCTATATCATATCTGCTGAGGGGTGGGGAAGTTCCTTGAGTTACAAGCTTTGCCAAAATCTGCCAGTCTCTGAATACCTTGCCCTTTTGTGCTTTTCATTTCCTGCTCATTTTCGTCCCGGCTTTCTCCTTCCCCCTGCTATACAGCAGGAAAAGTCTTCATGTCACATCTTTCTTTTCCTCTGATGACAACTGTGTTTTCCTTTCTTTAGATAATAAACATCAGAACAGATACAAGGGAAGAATTTTGTTTACCAAGAGAAAAGAATTAAGATCATTTCAAGACTATTAATGTTATACAAACAACTAATAATGATATACAAGTGTGTATGTGTTTGTGCAAGTGGGTACACTAATACTATTTGAGGTCTTTTGTAATTCAAGATTAATTCATACACACGTACCGGAGTGATTGTTTCTATAACATATTGTAGAAAAATTTATAGAGTTGGAGACATTTTTCTTTGTAAATAAGATATAAGCTTTTCAAGATACACAGCAATATTCTCTAAGGAAACAAGCTGAGAAATCATTGTAGATAGCACAAAAATGTTCTTCTTTGAAACACAATACTTATGAAAAAAGTGGAATTATTTGAAACCTTAGAAAAAGGTTAAGGTAATTCATCAGTTTGAAAAGATGATGAAAGACAAGCATTTTATTTGGCTTAAATGACGTAAAGTTTTATTGGACTGTATTTCAGTTTCACGAAAGTTATAATGAAAACAAATGAATGACTCAGTTTATGCTTTCTGTAATAGAAAAAATAAAAACCTTCCCTTTGAAGATAGTCTTTTCTGGTTTTGTTATAAAAACTGCAGCTGAAACTTTTTATTTCTGTGGTTATAAGGTACCATTGAGTTGACTCTGGCTCATGTTGTTGTTATGTTCTCTACAACTGCAATCTTGCCATTTAAGACTCCTAGCACCCTGATGCAAATTAGTTCCGAACCCTGCCTTTTGCTGAGCCAATCTCAGCAACACTCCTTCCCTCACTACCTAAGTTACTGAATCAATCCAACCCATCCAGGCTCTTCCTCTCCTGCACTGCCCTTCCAAGCATGATGTTATTCTCCAAGAACTGGTCCCTCCTGGCAACATGCCCAAAACTATGAGAGACGGAGTTTAAAAATCTTTGCCTCCAAGGAGCAACCTGGTTTGACTCATAGAAATCCTACACACAGGGAACAAAACACAGTTTGGTCCTAACCTATTCTCACGGTACTCAGGTGTGTTTGCAGTCACTAGGCCAATACATCTCATTGAGGTTAATTCTCCTTTGTTACCGACCTTCCCCTTTACCGAGTGTGATGTTTTCTACAAGAACTCATTCTCTCCTGAAATGTGTCCACAGTGAAATATTGTCTCTCTATTCCTCCATTTGATGAGGATGGAACAGGGTTGTTGTTGTTGTTGTT
>NW_006402364.1:0-5730 GCF_000299155.1 Elephantulus edwardii
CAGAACTGGCTTTGACAAGCACTGTGGCAATTGGATAATTAAAACAGACATGGGGGGGAGGGGGAGAAGAACAAATTGGGGATGAGGGTGGAGAAAACAGTGCAACAATGAATGAATGAAAACCCAAAATCTCTGTAAATGTTCATTAAAGCGAATAAAATTTAATAATAATAAAAAAAGAAAAATAAAAAAATGAATACAAATAAGCAGGTTCTGCATTGGTAAATGTCTTTGATTATAATGCTTAATTCAAAGGAGAGTTATCTGATTTGACCATAGGTTCATTTGAAGCTGCTGACAAAGACTTCTTTAAAGTATTAAAGATCAAAGATATTAATTTTTTTAATAACATTTTCTTTTATATTGGTTTACTTACAAAGTTTGTATACATTGTGTTTCACACTATCCTTCATTCACATTGTTTCATACAATCATTTTGATTCATTATATTTTATAAAATTAATCAACATTTAATTATGCCCACTATCCTGTCTTTCCAGATCCCTGCTGGATCTTCTCCATTTCTTTTATCCACCTCTCCCTCCATCCATCAAATTTGCTACCCTGTGATTATCTCCTGGTCATCCTCACCCCTCTGTTCCTGCCCTCCCTCATTGGATCCTCTTACACATTTTACTAGTTATCTTTCTATTTTACCATAACAATCTCATACAGTATTTGCCGCTAGGGGACTGAGTTTGTTCATTCAGCATAACACTCCCTAGTTCTTCCTAAGTGATATAACAATTTTCAAAATCATTGCTCCTGAGTGATGCATAGGACCTTATTTTGTGAATGTACAACAATTTCTCAGTCTATCTGATTGTGTTTGGACATTTGGAATGGTTTTCTTGTGATGGTGAACAAAGCTGCTAAGAGCATTGGTGTACAAATCTCTGTATCTTAGTTTTAATTTTCTCAGGATTTATTCCCACGAAGTGGAATAGCTGAGTCATATGGAATTTCTATGTTCAGCTTTCTGAGGAAATGTCACCAGAGTGGTTGTACTATTTTACAATCCCACCAACAGTGTATGAGAGTTTCTAACTCTCCGCATCCTCTCCAACATTTTTTGCTTGCTGTCCTGTTAAACTTGACCACTGCTAGTGAGGTGATATAGTATCTCATTGTGCCTTTGATTTGCATGTGCCTTTTTGCCAGTGATTTTGAGCATCTCTTTACTCTCTGTTGGCCATCCGAATATCTTCCTCTGTGAAAGGTCTTTCCAGGTCATTTGCCCACTTTGTAATTGTGTTATAGTCTTTTTCTTGTGGAAGCTATGTATTCTGCAAACTTTTGTTATGAGACCCTTGTCTGAGATGGTATTGCCAATTGCTTTTCCCCAAATAATCGGTTTTCTTTTTACCCTGTTGAAAACAATTTTTTATGTGCACAGTGATTTTTTAATCTTTAGAAGGTTTCATTCATCAATTTTATACTCTTCTGGTTGCGTATGTCTGGCTATATTTGTCAGCTTTTTGGAGCAGGGGCTAGGCCTTTTAAGCTTGGTCTTATTTTGTCTTTTATGACCTTTATGGTTTAGGGCTTTACCCCTACGTCTCTGATCCACCTTGAGTTGATTTTTGTGTATGGTGAGAGGTGTGCATCCTGCCTCAGCTTTCTGTGGGTAGTAGTACAGTACTGCCAGCACTGTTTGTTGAAGAGGTTGTCATTTCCCCATTTGATAGGGTTTTGTTTGTTTTGATTTGATTTGATTGTTTCCTTGGTGAATATCCATTGGCCAAAGATAGATGGACTAACTTCTGGGTTCTTGATTCTGATTCATTAGTCTGTTGCCTGTCATTGTGCCAGTACCATGCTGTTTTAGTTATTATAGTAGATTTTTAATCCAGGGAGTGCTATGCCTTCCACTGATTCTTGCTTTTCAGATGTGTTTTGCTTATTTGAGGTCTCTTTCCTTTCCAAATAAACAAGCAAATTGCCTTTTCTGTCTCTTTGAAAAATGAATTTGGTATCTGTATTGGAATTGTGTTAAATATAAAGATTGCTTTTGGTAGGACTGTCATTTTCACTATATTTAGAGTTCCTATCCATGGACAGAGAATATTTCCCCCATCTTTTTAGGTCTATTATTATTTCTTCCTTAAATGCTCTGTAGTTTTCTTCATAAAGGGCTTTTTGTGTCTCCAGTTAGGTTTATTCCTAACTATCTCAATTTTTGGTTGGCTATTGTAAACAGGTAGGAGAAAGAATGATAGAGTTCTGCACATTCAATGATATATTCATTGTAAATACCTTTTATAAGAAACATAAATGCAGCCTATACACATGGATTTCACCTGATGGTATGCATAGGAATCAAATAGATTATATTTGTGGAAAGATTCGCTGGAGAAGCTCAATATCAGCAGTGAAAACGAGGCCAGGTGCTGATTGTGGGACAGATCACCAACTACTCATATGCAAATTCAAGTTGAAGTTGAGGAAAATTAAGTCAAGTCCCCAGGAACTGAGATTTGAACTTAAGTCTGTCCCACTCGAATTTCAAAACCATCTCAGGAATAGGTTTGCAGTCTTGAGCACCAATGAGCATAGACCAAATGAGCTCTGGGAGGATATCAAGAAAATAGTCCATGAAGAATGCAACAGGTCATTAAAAGGCTAAAGAAGAAGAAAAGACGAAGATGGATGTCAGATGAGACTCTGAGTATTGCATTAGAGTGCCGAGAAGCCAAAGTTAAAGTAAGAAATCAAGAAATCAAAGAGCCCAATAGAAAATTTCAAAAGGCAGTTCGGGACGACAAATCAAGATAGTATAATGAAATGTGCACAGAGTTGGAGTCAGAAAATCAAAAGGTCCAGCCTCGCTCAGCATTTCTTAAGCTGAAGGAGCTTGAAAACAAACTCAAGCCACAGGTGGCAATACTTAAAGATAGTTTGGGTAGAATGCTGAATGATCCAGGAAGTATAAAAAGAAAATGGAAGGAGAACACAGAGTCACTGTATCAGAAGGAACTGGCTGACACAGAGGAATTTCATGAAATAATATATGAGCAAGAACCTATGGTGATGAAGGAGGAAGCTCAAGTTGCTATGAAGGAATTGGCAAAAAACAAGGCTCCAGGAGTTGACAGCAAACCAATTGATTTATTTCAACAAACAGACGCTGCCCTGGATGTGCTCACTAAGTTGTGCCAGGAAATCTGGAGGACAGACAGCTGGCCAACTGACAGGAAGAGATCAATATTTGTTCCCATTCCAAAGAAAGGTGACCCAACAGAGTGTGGAAATTATCGAACAATATCACTGATAACAGATGCAAGCAAGATTCTGCTGAAAATTGTCCAAAAACATCTGGAAAAATATGTCAACAGAGAACTGCCTGATGTGCAGGCTGGATTTAGAAGAGGTCATATTACTAGGGATATTATAGCTAATGTAAGATGGATCTTGGCAGAAAGCAGAGAATGTCAGAAGAATGTCTATGTGTGCTTCATTGACTATGCAAAGGCTTTTGACTGTGTGGATCACAACAAGGTATGGCTCACTCTGAGAAGAATGGGAATCCCAGAACATCTGATTATGCTAATGCGAAACCTGTACTTGGACCAAGAGGCAGTCGTCAGAAGAGAGCAGGGAGACACTTGACGGTTTAAAATCAAGAAAGGGGTCCGTCAGGGATGTATTTTGTCTCCATACCTTCTCAATTTGTATGCAGAATAGATCATCCAAAATGCTGGGCTGTACGAAGAGGAATGTGGCATCAGGATTGGTGGAAGAATCGTCAACACCCTGCGTTAAGCAGATGACACAACCCTGCTCCCTGAAACTGAGGAGGACCTGAAACGCTTGCTGCAGAAGGTCAAGGACTGCAGTCTTCAATGTAGATTGAAGCTCAATATCAAGGAAACAAAGATTCTCACCACTGGGCCAATTGGCAGCATCAGTATAAATGGTGAAGAGATTGAGATAGTTAACAGTTTTAGTTTACTTGGTTCCACAGTCAACACTCTTGGTAACAGCAGCCAGGAAATGAGGAGATGAATTGCATTGGGAAAGTCAGCTGTGAGGGACCTCTCAAGAGTACTGAAGAGCAACGACGTCAGGCTGGAGACTAAGGTGTGCTTGATCTAGGCTACAGTCTTTGTAATTACGAGCTATGCATCGGAGAGTTGGACAGTGAATAGGGATGATAGAAAGAGAATTGATACCTTTGAATTGTGGTGCCGGAGAAGAGTGTTGAATATACCATGGACTGCTAGGAAAACAAACAGGTTTGTTCTGGAGAGGGTGAAGCCAGAATGTTCCCTGGAGTTAAGGATTCTGAAGCTTCGTCTGACATACTTTGGGCATGTTGCAAGGAGGGACTGGTCCTTGGAGAGGGACATCATGTTTGGGAGAGTGGAGGGACGGTGCAGGAGAGGAAGACCCTCGATGAGACGGATTGATTCTGTGAGTGGAGTGGTAGGAATGAGTGTGTTTGAGACGGCAAGGTTGGCACAGGATAGAATGGCGTTTAGGGCTCTTGTACATAGGGTCGCTATGAGTCGCAAATGACTCAAGGGCACATAAAAACAACAAACAACAACGGATTGATTCTGTGAGTGGAGTGGTAGGAATGAGTGTGTTTGAGACGGCAAGGTTGGCACAGGATAGAATGGCGTTTAGGGCTCTTGTACATAGGGTCGCTATGAGTCGCAAATGACTCAAGGGCACATAAAAACAACAAAACGTAAACAGTATTGCTTTCTTAGTTTCCTCATCTGTGTTTTCTCTGTTACAGTTGATGAAGCCCACTAACTTTTGTATATTGACATTGTATCCTGCCACTCTACTAAATTGGTCTACTAGCTCTAAGAATTTTTTTTGTTGAGTTCTTGGGGTTTTATGTGTACACTATAATATCATCAGCAAATAGTGACAGTTTAACCATCCCTCTGACATTACAAATGCCTTTTATTTCCTTTTCTTGTCTTATTGCTCTAGCAAGTATTTCCAGTACCATAATGAATAGCAGTGGTGACAGTGGACATCCGTGTCTGGTCCCTGTTCACAAGGAAAATGCTTTTTATTTTTGCTCCACTGGGAATACTGGCTCTTGGTTTTGAATATATACTTTTGAGGAAATTCCCTTCTGTTCCTACTTTGCTGAGTGTTTTAATCAGGAAGGATGTTGGATTTTGTCCAAGGCCTTTTCTGCATAAATTGATAGTATCATTTGATTCTTATTATTGCTTTGTTAATGGGATAAGTTATGTTAATTTGTTTTTGTGATGTTGAACCATTCTTGCATACATGTTAAGTATCTCATTTGGTCATGATAAAGTATTTTTTTAATATGGTGTTACATTCTATTGGCAAGGATTTTGTTAAGGATTTTTGCATCTATTGTCATGAAAGATATTGGTCTGTATTTTCTTTTTTGGCAGTATCTTTGCCTGGTTTTAAAATTTATAATTAGGTTTATGCTTGCTTCACAGACTGACTCAGGGTGGTTTTTGTTTATTTGGGGTTTTTTTTCTGTTTCTGTTTTTTTAAATATCTCAAGTACAATTGGTGATAGTCTTCTATGAATGTTTTGCAGAATTAAGCCATGAAGCCATCAGGTCCTGGAGATTTTTTGTGGAAAAGACTTTTTATGACCTACTCAACTTCGTCTTTTGTGATGGACCTGTTCAAATGTTCTATATATGTCCAGGTCAATCTAGGTTGGGCATAGGTTTTAAGGAATTTGTCCATTTCCTCTAGGTTTTCATATTTATCAAAGAA
>NW_006402365.1:0-2800 GCF_000299155.1 Elephantulus edwardii
TTGAAATACTGTATCTCTACCTATTTCTCTCTCTATCTCTCATCTATATACACTTAAATCCCTTAACAATCAAATTCGATGACTATAGTCTTTCAGTATGGTCTATACAACATAAAGACAACAAAAATCTTTACAACTGGATCAATAAAGAACATCATAACAAATACAGAAAAGATTGAAGTTGTGAATTTTTTTATTTGTATTTATAATCAACATGCATGGAAGCAGAGGTCAAGATAATTGAGGAATTATGCCTTGTTAATATGGTTGTGGTTGTTGTTGTTGATTGTCATCAAATCAAGCACGCCTGATAGCAACCCTGTGAACAAAAGACCTCAAGTCTTTCTGTAATTTTGTAATTTTTCAAAGTTCATTGAGTTTACAGAAGCATGTTATTTAGGAAATAGAGGCCACTTCTGCTTCCAAATATGGCTAAGAACTGTTGGATTAAAGCTGGACGTGCATTGTGTGATACTCTTTGCCTCTCCCATTCCCCAACTATTTTCCCTAATAAAGCCCACAGCTGTTATTAAAGTTTGTAAATCAAGTTGCAGCAAACATTGGACCCAATAATTGGTAGACATAAGTGCAGAAACATGTGGAGTGGTACGTCTGGCCACGTAGCTACTTTTATGATACTATGGATATTTTTGATGGGGACAGTTCTCTATTATGAAGCAAATCTAAATCAGACTCAGGCACCTCCACCTCGTGTCTGCTCCTTTTTCAAAATTGGAGGAGAACTACTAGTTAAGACTAAGGGAGAACAGTTTAAGATGAGTAGAAAAGCTAAGAACCTCTCTGAAATAAAAGAAATGACATCACCTACAGCTGGAAGATGAAAAATATGAGACTCGGGCTCAGTGATTTATTTTAAAATTATAGTGAACCTCCAAATATCCATCCAGCAAGACTGCTGTGCTGAGATTATGAGCCTGATTGTAAAACTGTAAGATCCTGAGACTTGACTAGAGCCATATAAATATGTCCTTGTCTTAAAAATTATAAATGCATAGGTTATCCTCAACCTTCTAAGCCTCCTTGTTGTTGGTACGTTCTATCAAGTTGAGTATGATTCATAACAAAACTATGGACCAAGGATTTGAATTCTGTCGTATCATCATTTCTGATATGCTTGAGCCTATTTTTATAGTCATGGTGACAATCCATCTTGGTGAAGATCTTTCTCTCTTTTTCTAACTCTCAGCCTTTCAAAGCATGATGTCCTTTTCCAAGGAGTAATCCTTCTAACTACATGAGTATGTGTGATTAAGCTTCATCATCCTAATTTCTAAGGAAAATCATTGTATTTTCTCCAAGACATACTTTTTGTTCTTTTGGCAGTTTGTAGGAGATTCAGTTCTCTTTTCCAACTGCACAGCTCAAAGACGTTGATTCCTTTTCTGCCATTCTTAGTCCACCTCCAACTCTTGGATGCTTAGCAGGTTGTTTAAAAGACCATGGTTTGAATCAGCTGCAGCTTAGCTTTAAACTAGTATCATCGCTCCTTAGGTCTTAGGAGAGTTCCTTGACAGAAGATTTTCACCATGCGACTGGTTTTCGGATTTCTTGACTCCTGGCATCAAGAGTACTGATTGTTGATCCAAGTAATATGAAGTCATTGGCAACTTTATTTTTTTTTCTCCATATGTCATGATGTTGCTTATTGGTCCAATGATGAAGACCATTGCTTTATTCTTTTCTCTTTTAAATGACTTTTGATTTTTTTTAAATTTATTATTAATTTCAGTGAATATTTACAGAGACTTTGGATTTCTGTTCATTTATTGTTGCACTTTTCTCCCCTCCCAACCCTCCCCCGCCAGTACACTATCCTCTTGGAAAAGTAAAAGAAAAATTCTTTCATTATTTTACTATCCCTCCCCTAGGTCCACTCCACTATGCAGCCTTCGCTCTGGACTCCTGTCACGACAAAAATACTCAATCACATATCCCTTTTAAACAGTTTTTTTCCCCTCATGTGTTTCAATGTAGTATACATTACTGAACCCATCTTTCTCAGTCTACCCCCAATGCTGATGTCAGTCTTGTTTTGCAACAGTGGCACCATGTAGTATTTGTCCTTTTGTGACAGAGATACTCCACTCAGCATAATGTCCTCCAGGGTCACCCATTTTGAATAATATTGCATGAGTTCCTTGTTTTTCAATGCAGCGTAGTATTCCATTGTGTGAATATACCACAGCTTCTCTACCCATTCGTTTGTTGATGGGCACTTAGGTTGTTTCCAACTCCTTGCTATTGTGAACAAAGCTGCGATAAACATGTGTATGCATATATCTGTTTGGATGTCAGTTATGGTCTCTTTGGGGTATAGTCCCAGTAGTGGAATTGCTGGGTCGAATGATATTCCTATTTGCAACTTTTTGAGAAAGTGCCATACCACCTTCCACAGTGGTTTCACCATTGTACTCTCCCACAACAGTGAATAAGAGTTCCAGTTTCTCCACATCCTCACCAGCATTTGTTGCTTGCTGTTCTGTTAAATTTTGCTATTCTGACTGGGTGAGATGCTATCTCATAGTTGTTTTGATTTGCATCTCTATTAGAGCTAGGGACTTTGAACATTTCTTCATGTGCTTGTTGGCCATCTGAACGTTGTCTTCGGTGAAGTGTCTGTTCATATCCTGTGACCATTTTTCTATTGGACTATTTACCTTTATCTTATTGTGGTGTTCAAGTTTTTTATAAATCCTGGATATAGGTCATTACCAAATACTTTTTCCCAGTCTGTTGCTTCCCTTTTTACCCTGTTGGAGAAGTTTTTGGATGTGCATAG
>NW_006402365.1:3766-4519 GCF_000299155.1 Elephantulus edwardii
TTCAGATGTTCAATTTTGGTTTGTGTCAGTTTAGGTAGGTTGTGCATTTCTAAGTATTTGTCCATTTCCTCTAAGTTTTCATATTTGTTTAAGTATAGTTTTTCATAATACTTTAATGTTAGCCTTTTTATTTTAGTTGCTTCTGTTGTGATGTTGCCTGATTCATCTCTTATTCGGATTATTTGTTTCTTCTCCTTCTTTTCTTTTGTTTGTTTTGCTAGTTGTTTGTCAATTTTATTGATCTTTTCAAAGACCCAACTCCTAGTTTTGTTGAAAATTTCAATTGTTTTTCTGTTTTCTATTTCATTTATTTTTGCCCTAATAATAATAATTTCAGGTTTTTTTAGAAGATGTCAGGTTTTCTTTCTATTCTTTTTCAATTTGGTGCAGATCTTGGGTTAGAGAGTCAATTGTCAGTTTCCCCTGCCTTTTGATGTGTTTGCTTATTGCTATAAATTGACCTCTGATTACTGCTTTTGCTTTTTTCCAGAGGTTTTGGTACGTGGTGTTTTCATTGTCATTTATTTCAAGAAATGTTTTAATTTCATTTTTTATTTCTTCTAGTAACCAGTCATGTTTATGCAAGGTGTTGTTCAGCTTCCAAATGTATGGGTTTTTTTCCCTTCTCTTTTTATTGTTAACTTCTAACTTTGTAGCATTATAGTCTGAAAAGATGCTTTGTATTATTTCTATGTTGTTGTTGTTTTTAATTTATTTATGCTTGCCTTGTGACCTAGAATGTGATCTCTTCTG
>NW_006402366.1:0-1429 GCF_000299155.1 Elephantulus edwardii
CTCCAGAGAGACACCGTTGCTCTTGAGTAGAGAGGTCCCTAACAGCAGACTTTCCCACTAGTCTGTTTTAATTTGAGTGATTAGTTTTAGAACACTATTTGATAGACAAGAATTTTACTCAAAAGAGCAAATAAGGGAGCTCTGGTGGCCTAGTGGCAGGAAGCTGCGCTGCAATTCTGAAGGTACACAGTTCGAATCCACCAGATGCTCTGCTGGAGAAGGAGGGGCAATCTCCTCCTGTATCAGTTGGATCCAAATCAACAGTACACAATAAGAAAAGGGAGGGAGGGGGAGAGCATATTAAAGATTGTTTGCAATTATATAAGGCTAGCCAGTTCAGTATTGGTCTTGCTTTCCCATTAAGCACATGTATTATGATCGAGTGCCCACCCCTTTGCCCTGACAGCTCCCTCTCTATTCTCTTGCCTGGCAAGGGGCGAGGGGCTTGGGGCATGACAATCAGGTGGGGGCTGGGAGCATCTCGCACTGGTGATTTTGGGGTTGTTAGTGTTGCTTGATTGTTCTTGACCAGACCAAGTTACGAGAAAATTCCATTTTCTGGAGCCCAAAGTCACAGCTGAGGCTTGTGACCCAAAGGAGTCTAGCAGGTGGTGCTCCATTTGCGATCTTCTTTCTTTTCCTGTTTTCTTCTCTCCATTTCAAGTTAAAGATGGCAAAGGGCCAACGTTAAACTAAATTTTAAAACATCCCATCTGGGTCACCTGCATATTGTGGATTCCCCAGCATAGTGTTAGCTGGGCCACAGCTGAGATCAGAGTCCAGACAGGACTGAACACCCTCTGCAAACAGAGAATTTTGCCGAGCCTTCCACCCGAGGGGATGCCATGTCTGAACTTTGGTTTTAGTTTAGACTAAGCTGACCCATTGTTACGTTGCCAACACTTAAGTATAAGGAAAATATAGTTTCTGGAGATTGAATTTTTTAGGAGGATTGGCTTAAATGAAATAAAAACCATAGGTAGACTAAAAAGGGGGCCTTTTCACAATGCTAAGCTGTGAGAGGACCTCTGCCTCAGCCTCTCGCTTTCAGAATTCATTTCCTTATGTCCTTGCTTCCTTTCTGCATTTGGTTTGCAACATCTGGCCCCCAAACAGGGACGTGAAGGAAGTGGCAGTCTCTCTCTCTCAGGCATGGGGCAACTGAAAGGTAAGTAAAGTCTTTCAGGAAAATTTTCTTTAGGCAGAGTCATGAGGAAATCCTCACCCCTTGAAAGTCAAGGGTAGAAGTAGAGAATGTTTCGTGAGGATTCTCACACCTCTTTGAAGTCAAGGGTAGAAGTAGGAAAAGTTTCATGAGGAAATCCTCACCCCTTGGAAGTCAAGGGCAGAAGCAGAAAAAGTTTCATGAGGATTGTCACCCCTTGAAGGACAAAGTCAAGGGAAGAATTGTTTTTGTTGTTGTCATGTG
>NW_006402366.1:3499-5602 GCF_000299155.1 Elephantulus edwardii
CTGTGACTGGAGCAGTGGGAATAAGTGCATTTGAGATGGCTCGGTTGGCACAGGATAGAACAGTGTTTAGAGCTCTTATACATAGGGTCGTTATGAGTCGCAAACGACTCGATGGCACATAACAACAACAATAACAATTGGCATGCATTGACCCAAACAGTGCTCTTCCTGGGAAATTATTTACTATTTAAAATATGGTTTAGAAAAAAGGGAAAAAAGTGCTAATTCTCAAAATAGAAGCCTATAAGTGTTTTTGTTGATTGTTTTGTTTTCTGTTTAAGTTTGTTGTTGTTTCTTTGTTTTTTTTGTCTTAAGTTTAATGTAATAACAGTTTTGAGTTTATATAATCTAATAATTTTGGTGAAATAAAAAAGTAAAAGATGTAAGAATGAAGCTAACATAAAAGAAAACTCTTAATTTAGAAGATGAAAAGAAAGCAAAAAGTAAGTAATAGAGTAAAGATAAAGAAATAAGTTAGAAGATGTATAGCTAATGTGATCTAAATGTTTAGAAATAGTTAAGAAAAAAAATGTAATTCAGTTCCCAAGATAAATATATAGAACAAAAATTATAAAAAGATGTGTCATAGAAGTCAAATACTCTCGATTGACTACTTGTAAAATCCAAAAAGTTAGACTTTCTAAAGTGATAAGAAACAAAGCACTTTTTCCTAAGCATAAGTGCCATGTTCATTGTAATAGAGAGATGCCTCTGAGAATGGGCACAGGGCAGAGCAGTAGACCCTAAGAAGAAAGAAGCTAGAGGCTTCAAAACAAAGAGAGTTGTCTTCAACATCCAGTGAGCAGAGGCTGTCCCACAGAAATAAGATCCCTATAAATACCATAAGATTGATTATAGTAAGAACTAGCTTAATAAGTAAAGGAATATTTGTACATATTGGAGTGGTAGAACCTGATTATAATGGGGAGATAATTATAATGATGTCTACTTGACAACATCAAACCTTGTTAAAAATCCAGAGGGGAAATCAATTATTTCTCTGCCTTATATCAAACAAAGGGCAACTCCAATAAAAAGACAAATAAGGTTTGGCAGTACTAGGACTAATATCTATTGGAATACTATCGTTAATGATACCCATCCTCAAACGACTGTTAAATTAGAAGGATATGAAATTCAAGGAGTAGCTGTTACTGGTGCTGATGTATCTATTATTATTATTCATCATTGGCCTAGTGAGTTACAATTAAAAGATGTCTCCATTATTTTTACAGGAATAGGAACTATGACAGAAGTAAAACAAAGCGAATATATGTTCAAATGTAAAGGATCCAAAGGACAGATAGCAAAATTACACCCCTTCATTGCCTATATTGCAGTTACATTATGGGTAAGAGATTTGCTAGCTTAATGGGGGGCCACGTTGCAAATCCCTACAATATCAAAGCAGGATAAGAATATGAAGTTGAACATGAGCTATCTTCCTGGCAAGGGATTAGGAAAGAAACAACAAGGGATGGTCAGCTTCAAAGAACCAAAAGTTAATCGTAGTATAAGAGGATTGTTGTTGTTAAGTGCTGTCAAGTCACAGCAACCCTATGAAGGAGAGTCCTCAACGCTTGGGTGCCTTTCATCCTCTCTCCAGGTTCATAGGGTCTCTGGAGGCAAGCTATTATGGAAGTGGATGCTACTCCTCCTTCCAAGCTTGTTTTAATCGGGAGCTCCACCCCCCTCTCTGTCCGCATTGGGTAGCCAATCATTAACGCATTTGACACATCAGTGTCACAGTGTTCAGCCTCACAGCAACCCATAAGAGGATTAGGCTATCCAAATTTATAATAAGGACCACTGTTCTATGCTTTGCCCTTCCATTAGCTTGGTTAACTGATTGAACAGTGCCCCTTAACAAAGGAAAAGCTAGAAGTCTTAATACAATTAAGTGAAGAACAATTCCAGGCAGGGCACGTTGGAGAGTCAACCAGCCCATGGAATTCTCCAGTGTTTTTAGCAAAAAAGAAATCAGGTAAATGGGGAATGTTAACAGATTTGGGAAAATTAATGAGGCCATACAGCCTGTGGGGCCCTTGTGATTTGGGGGTCCTGGAGGAGACTGGAGCACCCACAGGAGGGAGATTAGGCCAC
>NW_006402367.1:0-1051 GCF_000299155.1 Elephantulus edwardii
CCAATTCTTTCGATACAGTGACTCAGTATATTCTTTCAATCTTCTTTTAATACTTTCTGGATCATTTAATAGTCTGCCGAAAGCATCCTTGATTATAGCAACTCGAGGTTTGAATTTGTTCTTCAGTTCCTTGAGCTTAAGAAATTCTGAGAGAGTTCAGGCATTTCAATTTTGTGACTCCAGCTCCTTGCACATTTCATTGTAATATTTTACTTTGTCATTCCGAGCTGCCTTTTGAAATCTTCTGTTCAGCTCTTTAGCGTGTTGAATTCTTTCATCTGCTTTAGCTTCTCCGCGCTCCACTGCAATATTCAGAGTGTCTATTGATATCCGTTTTGGTCTTTTCTACCCCATCTGTCTTTGTAATGAATGTTTGCACTCTTCCTGGATAATACCCTTGATATTACCACAACACATCTGGTCTTCGCTCATTAGTGTTCAAGGCTTCAAACCTGTTCCTGAGATGGTTCTGAAATTCAGGTAGGATAGACTCAAAGTCATATTTTGATTCCTGTGGATTTTGTTTAATTTTCTCCACTTCAGCTTGAACTTGCATATTAGTAATTGGTGGTATGTTCCACAATCAGCTCCAGGCCTAGTTTTCACAGCTGATATTGCATTTCTCCAGTGGTTCTTTCCACAGATGTAATCAGTCTGATTGCTATGCATATTGTGTATAACCTGCATTTATGTCTCTTAAAAATATATTTGCAAGTAATTTATTGTGCAAAATTCAATCATTCTATTTCCAGCTTAATATCTGTCACCAAGTCCATGACTTCAACTACTGATAGTACTATAATATTTTAATTTATGTTTATGGAGCTCTAATAACAAAATTCTGTGAATATGAACTGAAATAAGATATCCTTGGTTTAAACAAAAAGAGACCTGGTGAAGTGGCAGAATATCCCTTGCTCATGGATAGGAAGACTCAATATTGTGAAAATGGCAATACTACCAAAGGCAATTTACAGGTTCAATGCAATCCCAATAAAAATACCAATCCCATTCTTCAAGGAGATGGAAAAGGTAATCTCCTGTTTCATTT
>NW_006402367.1:2746-3822 GCF_000299155.1 Elephantulus edwardii
AAAAAAATTATCCTTTGTTTATATGACATCACTGTTGCAAACTGTAATCTTGCATTTAGCTCTTAATTATTCTATGTCTCAATATAGGATTTATAGTAGTATCCCTGCAATAACATTGTTGTTGTTTTTGTTGTTGTTATGTGCTGTCGAGTGGCTTGCTACTCATAGTGACCCTATGTACAGCAGCCCTAAACCCTGCTCTATCCTGTACCAATCTCACTGTCTCTGACCCACCCATCCCGATTACCGCAGTAACTGAATCAATCATCCTCATAGAGGTTCTTCCCCTTCTGTGCTGTCCCTCCACCCTCCCAAGCATGATGTCCCTCTCCAAAGACATCTTCTTCTTTACAACATGTCCAAAGTGTGTCAGATGAAGCCTTAGAATCCTTGCCTCCAAGGAGCAGCCTGGTTTAACCCTCTCCAGGATGAATCTGTTTTCTTGGCAGTCCATGGTATATTCAATACTCTTCTCCAGCACCAAAGCTCAAAGGCATCAATACTTAATTCTAGGTACTACTGCAAAGTATCTGTTTTATTTGGTAATAGGTCATATTTCATTATGAAGATTTAGAAACATAAAGACTCTGAAGATTTTTTAGTTAGTACTAATTAACAATGTTATCAGCACTTTTAAGAAACTTTTGAAAGCTATTTTTACTGGAGGAAAAAACTATGCTTGTCACTATTTAACAGAACATTTGGTTTGATTTTGCATCTGTGCAGCTTAATTCTTTAGATTTCTAGTAAAAATTCTATGTGACAGCAGAACAGTTATTCTGTGTTTGCAGTTACCACATTCATGGTGGTTGGGTTTATGGGGGATTTTTTCCACTCTGGGTTTATAGACATTGTTGTTAATCTAGTGAGTGCCCACCCATGAAATAGTGAGGATTCCAGTGATATTTCAGGGCAAAGATGGTGAGTAAAACTCTGCAAATAATTATTTCTCATTAGATGTCTATAGTTGCATTATAGATACTCAACAGCTATGCTACCAATGCAATATATTAAAATGCAAAGCCAGAGCTCTGGTGGCCTAGTGGCAAGAAGCTGCACTGCAATCCCAGAGGTGC